>NC_090648.1:411651336-411951336 GCF_040937935.1 Hyperolius riggenbachi | reverse complement strand
GGACATCGCTCATCATTTATAGTTCCTCTATATGGTAACAGAGTAAGGCTCAACACACACCATACAATCTTGGTTGCACAGATTTACCAAATCTATGTAGTATAAGGGCCAACAGATTGAAAATACCTTGAATGATAGATTGGATAAGCTCTTATACTACATAAAAATGGTAAGATTGAACAACCAAGATTGTATAGTGTGTGTTGAGCTTAAGCCTCTCGTAAGATCCCAGACATGCTGCCTCCGTCACAACTGCAGGGTTGTAACTATCTTGGGCAAACCACCAACGAGCAGTGAATAGGACTGCAGCGTAGTAATATAATTGCATATTAGGAAGTGCCAGGCCACCTTGGTCTACAGAAAGTTGTAGAGTATTGAGGGCAATCTTAGGAATCTGGCCCGCCCATATAAATGCAGAGATTAAGGAGTGAAAATGTTTTAAGAATTTTTTTGCAATTATAATTGGTGAATTGCGAAGGACATAGAGAAATTTTGGCAAGAAGATAATTTTAAATATATTTATTTTCCCAATAAGTGAAAGTGGTAATTGTTTCCATGTCTGGGATTTCTTACGGAAAGCATCAACAACTGGTTTAATGTTGAGGGCAAAATAATCATTTACACAGCTAGTTACGAGGATGCCCAAATATTTCAATTGGGAGACCCATTGTAATGAGTTAGCAGATGTATTGGGCTGAGTGTTTATCCAGGGGCATGATGACAGACTTATCCTGATTAATCTTAAGCCCAGAGAATAAGCCAAACGTTGTGATAATATCGAGTGCTGCTGTTAAGGAGTTACCAGAATCTCTCAGATAGAGAAGGGTATCATCTGCATATAATGATATTCTTTCTTCAATGGAGCCCACTGGAATTCCCTGTATGCGATTAAAGTCCCGTATAAGCAGTGTTGCCAACTCATCCCTTTAATTACTGACACATTTACGTTATACAGGTTCTGGGGCTACTTATACATAATCAGTGCCTTAACTGCATCTACCTAACCACGAAACCATAATTCATATGTGTCAGTAATTAAAGGGATGAGTTGGCAACACTGCGTATAAGGATAGCCATAGGTTTGATTGCAAGGGCGAAGAGGTATGGGGAGAGTGGACAACCCTGGCGAGTACCCCGGTGTAGTTGAAAAGATTTCGAGATAGTGTCACCAGTGCGAATTCTAGCTGATAAAGTTAACTCCAAAGCCATATCTGCCCAAAATTTCCCACAGATAAGGCCACTCCACAGAATCAAAGGCCTTCTCGGTGTCCAGCGAGGCAACAACCCTAGAGCCGGACCCCGAAGAGGCCAAGGAAATGTTCGTAAAAAGCCTGCGCAAATTAATGTCTGTGCCTTTATTGGGCATGAAACCGGATTGATCCCCATGTATGAGCGTTGTTATATTCGGTTTAACTCTGTTCGCTAGTATTTTGGTCAGGATTTTCGCATCTGTATTAGATGTTTCTTTTTGCTCCAGTCTCCCACAGTCAGCTTTGCACACGCGCACCACACACACAGCAGTCAGCCCAGTGCCCAGTCGAGCCCCACCCTGCACGCTTTGCACTGGAATAATGTCAGAATAGACCAATAATAGAATAATGAACAGGAGCTGCATAATTTAAATTCATATCATCAGGCCTGGAACCCACTGAAACCAGCAAACGCAAAACGCAACCGCTAGCGTTTTGTCTGAGCAGTTTGCAAGCGGATTAATGTGCATTTTTGAGCGCATTTTGCAACATTGTATTTTTTTTACTCAGCGGTTGCGTAGCGTTTTGCGTTTTGTGTTTTTATCCTGATTGGTCCTGTGAAGTATTTTTCATTTTGTTACAGTTTGCTGAACCGCAAAACGCTAGCAAAACCGCTCAGTTTAGGTTTTGCTGAGCGTTTCCGCTAGCGTTTCAATACTTTACATTGAAGCGCTAACGCTCCCAAAATGCTGCACGTCCTGCGTTTGCATTTGTAGGAAACGCAACCGCTCCTGTGGAAGTTGCCCCATCCATTAACATTGCCCAGCGTTTAGGCAAAGTGCTAGCGTATCGCAGCGCTGCCAAAAGCGCTCCTGTGGGTTCCAGCCCTCAGGCAGTGCAGGGTGCATGCTTGGACAGCATGCATCCTAAACTGAGCACAGTCCCAATCCGAAATCATGTTGGGAGGGTATCAGGTGTTAAGTCTAGTTCACATTACAAATCGCAAGCGCTAAGCGTTTTCGTGGGCTTTTTTTGTGCGATTTGCATTTTTTTTGTAAGTGGTTTTGTTTTGCGATTTGCAATTTTCTGTGTGCAGACAAACAAGTGCAATCTTTCAATCTGGAACTGAATGTCTTTTAAAGTTCTTTTGAGTACGCTAACAAAATTGCCGTTTCAAGCGCTTTTTAAAGCAATTTGTGTTTTTCCTATACCTTGCATTGAAGCACAAATGCTCAGAAAATGGTGCAGGACACGCGTTTGCGATTGGAAAGAAAGCTTATCGCTCATGTGAGGAACACTCACTTTGGATTTCATTACACAAGCGCTTTTAGGCTTTGTTCACATCTAAAATCGAAATCGCTGGTGCCAGCGATTTTAAATTTTTTAAGCGATTTTTTTTTTGTGCCTCCCGGCGCTTACCTGCATGCTGTGATTTTTATAAAGCGCTTTTCTAAGCGTTTTTGCAGAGCGATTCTGTTTTTTCACTTCCTGACATCAGTCAGGAAGTGAAGTCTTTCAGCCAGAAATGAATAAGTACAATGTATTTATTCATGAAAGCGCTGGGGAAATCGCTATACAAAGCGTTTTTTTTCAAGTGCTTCGCAATTTCCTTATACCTTACATTGAGGCAAATCAGCCCAAAAATGGTACAGGCAGCGCTTAGGTGAGTGGATCGGAATCGAAATCCTCAGATGTGAACACTCTCATAGGGAATCATTACACAAGCTCTTTTAGGGTGATTTTGAAAATCGCCAGCGCATAAAAAAAGGTGAAAACGCCCTAGGTGTGAACAAGCCCTTACAGCGCTTTAAAAATGCTCATAGTGTGAACAAGCTCTTAGGGACCATTCACACTTGCAAATGCAAAACAATAGTGATTAACACTAGCATTTTGCGCAGGTCATTTTTACGTGTACAAAACTGGCCCCCGACTGACGGAAGTGCAGGGACCCGGTACCAAAGCTGCTAGCAGAGGAGCAATCCTAGCATATAGGGCTGGAGGAAGCCCCATGTATGTATAAACCGTTTTCTTTACTTCAGCTCTGAGCCACTTTAAGGGCCCTTTTCCACTATAGCATTTGCGATTGCTGAATCGCAAACCGCTAGTGATTTTCAAATCGCTACGGTTTGCTTTTTAACATAGGAATCGCGGTAGGTCATTTCCATTACTGCAATTCATTTTTTACTTAATCGCGAACGCGCGGCGGAGCGATTATTGCCGCGATTTTGCTATGCAGTGCATAGCATAGCAAAATCGCGATCGCAAACGTCGGGAAATCGCCGGGTAATTTTTAACTTTTGCTGAATCGCAATTGCTAGCGTTCAGCGTAAATACTAGCGATTGCTAGTGGAAAAGGGGCCTAAGTGTCCCTTAGAGGGGCTCACAACCCCTACTATAGTAATATGTCTATGTTGTGTAGTGCATGTATCGTAGTCTAGGGTCAATTTTAGGGGGAAGCCAATTAACCCATCTGTATGTTTTTGGAATGTAGGAAGAAACCAGAGTGCCCGGAGGAAACCCACACAGACACAGGGAGAACATACAAACTCATTGCAGATGTTGACCTGGCTGGGATTTGAACCGGGGAACCAGCGCTGCAAGGTGGGAGTGCTAACCACTAGGCCACTAGGCTGCAATTTTAGCATTGTAATCGCGATCACTCTAAAATCACAATAAAATTCTGCATGCAGCAGGTTTGAAGATCACAACTTATAGCGAATCGCCAATAATTGCAGCAGTGAGATCACTGCAATTTAGTTAGTTAACAGTGCGCTAGCGCTTTAAAAAGCGCTAGTGATCATCAGGGATTTGGTCATTAGCGGTAATGCTAATCGCCCGAGTGAGAACGGTACTGTAAGATGGGTTTCTGATCTTATGCTTTTGCAAAGTGCTTCAGAGGAGGGGCATGTAGTACTACGTAAGTCTTTTGTATAAACAAACTAGCAGCTGTCCTTGTAAGAGTTTAAAATACAGGTTTCCCAAATGCAGCCTCTTTGCAACTATGACAGGCTGCTGGACAAAGTGGACAAGCTGAATAAGTTTGCACAGAGGATCTGTTTTAAAAACATGGAACCCATCATTCTGTTTTACAGCTCCAAAAACAGTGAAGTGATCTAATGCAGGGAATACACCATGAGTCTTCTAGGCAGATACATGGCTCGACAGATAATTTCGGCCAAGTCCGATCTTATTTAGATTGTTTTTCTGATCGATTTTGTCACAGAAGTAAATGGAAAAACGATTGGAAAGTAAATCTGCCAAAAAGAACTGTATTCACATGTATTCCCAGTATTAAGAGATGGAATAATGGGCTCATTAAGGAGGTGAAACAGGGCCTGCAAAGACATGATTAAATTAGTAATGGTGACAAATTATACATATACTATGTGCATGGATATGGCTCTGGGAAGACATTTTCTTTGGATAAATGATATATATTATGTATACATCATAGCCATCATACAGCATGAGGCCCAAAAGTAAAATTACCTTAATCAGGTTGTCCAACCTCTGTGTTTCTGGGCACTTCCTTATTGCATCCTGCAACATGGGCCCTTATATCGGATGTACAAACACCTTTGCTACAAGAAAGCACAGAGCACCTGTCCCAGCCAGTACTCGCATGGTCTAGCTAGCAGGAACTGCCCCTTCCAAATTCCTTCCTCCAACCATTGCAACAAAGGACCAAAGGTCCTACAGTATCTAGGCAGAGGAAGTTCAGCTCCCCCTACTGCTTAGAAGCATGAATATGTATTAAAAATCTCTTATAAATGTGCTATCTAATGGCAAACATTTTTTTTTTACTACAATTAATCGAACATGAAGGGGAATTCTGATTTCAGTAAAAATTGTCAAACGCTGCACTTATAAGCATCAAAATAAGACTGCCATTTTAAGTCAAGAATTATCTATAAAATGTCTAGATCTATTTTTAGACCACATGGGGATGGAGTCTGAAGATGATACATCCTAAAAAGTACCTTAACTGCACAAACTTTAGACTCTGTTGCTCCCTCCACTGTACATCTACCTGTTCAGCAATACAATATTTCAGTACACTGGCATTACAACCATGAGCACAGGGAAAGTGAGAAGAAAATGAATTATTAGAAAAGTACAGTATGTTTCTATATTATGTTCATGCTTAAACAGCCCTTTTTGAAATAACTCTTTGTTCTACGGACATACTGACGGCCAAAAAGGGTGCTCCAGTTAAGACAGGGAACATTTTTCTGCTGGCAGACTCAAAGCACCAGAGCTGCAGCCACTAGGACGCGCTCTATAGGCAGTAGCAGTGTTAGGGAATCTTGCCCAAAGTCTCCTACTAGGTGCTGAGTTGCTGACTTACTGAACAGGAAGAGCTGAGATTTGAACACTGGTCTCCTGTGTCAGAGGTAGAGATGGCCCGAACGGTTCACCGGCGAACTTCGGTGGTTCGCAATCGCGGAGAACCGCAAACTTTTCCGGAAGTTCGGTTCGCCCCCATAGTGCATCATGTGGGTCAACTTTGACCCTCTACATCACAGTCAGCAGGCACATTGTAGCCAGTCAGGCTACACTCCCTTTGGAGCCCCACCCTCCATTATAAAAGGCAGGCAGCGTCAGGCATTGGACTCACTCGTGTGCCTGCAGTAATTACAGAAGGGAGAGCTGCTGTACAGAGAGAGCTATAGGGAAAGCTTAGTTAGGCTCTTGTAGGCTTGTTAGGTTGCTCCTTGCTGATTCTTATTGCTAAAAAAGCACCCCTCAACAGCTCTTTTGAGAGCTAATCTTGTTCTTGTGATCTATTTTTTGTGTGTGTGTGGCCCACTTGCATTATATACATCCCTGTCAGTCAGTTGCAGCTGGCCTTTGGCCCCTTGGTGGTATAATTACTACTGTGCCAGGTGCACATTGTAATACCCATCACTGCATATACCTACCTGTTGTTCACAGTGCACCCACCTACCTACGTGAGTGCACGCAGTGTCACTGTGCCTGTCCGGTACCTGTCTGTGTGTGTGACAGGTGCACATTGTAATACCCATCACTGCATATACCTACTACCTGTTTTTCACTTCAGTGCACCCACCTACCTACGTGAGTGCACGCAGTGTCACTGTGCCTGTCCGGTACCTGTCTGTGTGTGACAGGTGCACATTATAATACCCATCACTACATATACCTACCTGTTGTTCACAGTGCACCCACCTACCTACGTGAGCGCATGCAGTGTCACTGTGCCTGTCCGGTACCTGTGTGTGTGTGACAGGTGCACATTGTAATACCCATCACTGCATATACCTACCTGTTGGGTGGGTGCACTGTGAACAACAGGTAGGTATATGCAGTGATGGGTATTACAATGTGCACCTGGCACAGTAGTAATTATACCACCAAGGGGCCAAAGGCCAGCTGCAACTGACTGACAGGGCTGTATATAATGTAAGTGGGCCACACACACACACAAAAAAAAAAAATAGATCACAAGAACAAGATTAGCTCTCAAAAGAGCTGTTGAGGAGTTCCCGGCGAACTTCCAGTGGTTCGCGTTCGCCAGTGAACGCGAACTTTTCCGGAAGTTTGGTTCGCCCTATAATGCACCATTAGGATCAACTTTGACCCTCTACTTCACAGTCAGCAGGCACATTGTAGCCAATCAGGCTACACTCCCTCCTGGAGCCACTCCCCCCTTATAAAAGGCAGGCACAGCCGGCCATTATACTCACTCGTGTGCCTGCAGTAAATAGAGAAGGGACAGCTGCTGCTACTGACTCTCATAGGGAAAGATTAGTTAGGCTCTTGTAGGCTTCTTAGCTTGCTCCTTGCTGATTCTTATTGCTAAAATAGCACCCCACAACAGCTCTTTTGAGAGCTAATCTTGTTCTTGTAATCTTTTTTTTTTTTTTTTTTTTTTCTGTGTGTCCCACTGACACTTGTGTTGCATAGACAGCCTTGATAATTCATACTGTGTGTGCCACTGCCAGGCCCAGCACATTCAGTGACTACCTGTGTGTGTGATAGGTGCACATTGTAATACCCATGACTGCATATACCTACCTACCTGTTGTTCACAGTGCACCCACCTACCTACGTGAGCTGAGCACATGCAGTGTCACTGTGCCTGTCCGCTACCTGTCTGTGTGTGACAGGTGCACATTGTAATACCCATCACTGCATATACCTACCTACCTGTTGTTCTTTTCAGTGCACCAACCTACCTACATGAGCGCATGCAGTGTCACTGTGCCTGTCCGCTACCGGTCTGTATGTGACAGGTGCACATTGTAATACCCATTACTGCATATACCTACCTACCTACCTGTTGTTCACAGTGCACCCACCTACCTACGTAAGCGCACGCAGTGTCACTGTGCCTGTCCGGTACCTGTGTGTGTGTGTGACAGGTGCACATTGTAATACCCATCACTGCATATACCTACCTGTTGTTCACAGTGCACCCACCTACCTACATGAGTTGAGCGCACGCGGTGTCACTGTGCCTGTCCACTACCTGTCTGTGTGTGACAGGTGCACATTGTAATACCTATTACTGCATATACCTACCTACCTGTTGTTCACAGTGCACCCACCTACCTACGTGAGTTGAGCGCACGCAGTGTCATTGTGCCTGTCCGCTACCTGTCTGTGTGTGACAGGTGCACATTGTAATACCCATCACTGCATATACCTACCTACCTGTTGTTCACAGTGCACCCACCTACCTACGTGAGTGCACGCAGTCTATATGAGTGTCTGGGGAGGTGGCACACAAAGGTAATAAGGTTGTTGCTTCATTGTGGACAGACCAAATTTGATCAGCTGGACAGTCACTGTTCTGTCAGTCAGCTACCTCAGCCCGGCGACCATATGGGCTGGAAAGCCGCCATCACCTGCACTCTCGTCATGGTGCGCACCAGTCCATCACAGCCGTCACTACACAAACAGCTGTTTGCAGTCACTGCATACCTTTCACTGCATCTTTGACTGCACATTGTATTATACCTGGCAGTCAGTGCATACCTTTCACTTGAATGGATGGCAGACTTTCCCTCCATAACAGATTCTCGTTAAAGGACTTCCGAGACCAAATCTACACTTTTTTTTTTAAAAAGTTAGATACCTGCATCACTTTGGAAGACACGGAGGATGCCGTTCGCACCCTCCATGCCATTCTGCTGGGTCCCCGCTGCTCAATAGCCCTAGAGCTGCACAGCCGCACTTGCGGCTATGCGGACTGCGCAGCTGCGGCCAGCTCCGGCGGCCATCTTTGTGCAGGCAGGAGAGCCTGACCCGGGCCATGCGGTCGGGAGCCGATCGGGGGGCTATTGAGCGGCGGGGACCCGGCGGAAAGGCACGGAGGGTGCGGACGGCGTCCTCCGTGTCTTCCAAAGTGATGCAGGTATCTAACTTTTTTAATTTTTTTTGTAGATTTGGCCTCGGAAGTCCTTTAAAGGATTTAAAGTTGATTCATCTCATATGCAGCAGGGCCTCGAAAGTCCTCCTGTATTGTTATTTTTGGTCACTACCTCGGGATGTGCATGCCATGCCTGCTGACTTCCTTGGATGTGTGTGGTAGCCGTTCCTGCTCCTTTGCCCACAGCATGCCTGCTTCCTTCCTTGGATGTGTGGTGGTTGTAGCCGTTTCTTAGGCTCCCACTCCGGACCGGAATCTAACCATGATTCCCTGGCCATTACCCGTGGTCACTCGCATTGGCAGACTTGCCCTCCATAAAAGATTCTCGATGCAGGTACTGAACAGCAAGCAGAACAAGTATGTTATAGATGTAAGCTTTAACAATGGTAGAGAAAGAACCATTGAAAGTTGATAAGGCAGTCAGACATTACCTGACATCAACGAGTAAGGAAGAGCAATCTCGCCATGGTGCGCACCAGTCCAGCACGGCCGTCACTACGCAAACAGCAGTGCATTACATAGTGAGTTTGGTGCGTCAGTGTGAAGCAGTACTCTAATTACACTCCCTGATTGATGTATACACATGCAATATGTTTTAAAGCACTTTAGGCCTGCAATTTAGCATTCAGTGTGATTTCTGCCCTTAAAACGCTGCTTTGCGTCCAATCCAGATTTTTCTCTAGGATTTTTGGCATGTATCCCACTCCGCCAGGCCCCCTTCCAGGTGTTAGACCCCTTGAAACTTCTTTTCCATCACTTTTGTGGCCAGCATACATTTTTTAAGTTTTCAAAGTTCAACTCCCCATTGAAGTGTATTGCGGTTCGCAAAAGTTCGAAAATTGGAAGTTCAGGCCATCCCTACTACCTACGTGAGCGCACGCAGTGTCACTGTGCCTGTCCGGTACCTGTCTGTGTGTGACAGGTGCACATTGTAATACCCATCACTGCATATACCTACCTGTTGTTCACAGTGTACCCACCTACCTACGTGAGCACACGCAGTGTGATATTTAATACCACCAGTCACTGTACCTGTTCACGGTACGTGTGTGTGACAGGCGCACATTTGTAATACCCATCATTGCATATACCTATCTGTTGTGTTCAGTGCACCCACCTACATATGTGAGTGCACGCAGTGTCTTTCACTTCATCCCCCCGGTATGGACAAAACGGACAAAACAGGTAGAGGCAGACCCAGAGGAAGGTCACCACCAGTCACTGTACCTGTTCATGATACGTGTGTGTGACAGGTGCACATTTGTAATATCCATCACTGCATATACCTACCTGTTGTGTTCAGTGCACCCACCCACCTACCTACGTGAGTGCGTGCAGTGTGATATACCACTCCGTGCATACCTGTTAACTGCACCTGTGTGACTGCACATTGTATTAGTCAAGTCAGTGCATACCTTTCACTTCATCCCCCCCCATATGGACAAAACGGACAAAACAGGTAGAGGCAGAGGTAGAGGCAGACCCAGAGGAAGGCCACCCGGCAGGTCTGTGCAAGGTCATGCTGATGTGATTTTGTGTGGCCCTGCACCAAAGTACAGTGCTCAGAAGAAGGCACGTCCCATCAACTCCCTAGATTGTCAGGACGTGGTTGACTATTTAACACAGAACACCTCATCTTCCGCAGCCACCAGCGCTACTACAAGCACCACATCCGTTCCATTTGACGGTTCGCAGGAGTTATTTGGTGGGGAAATCACTGATGCACAGCCATTATTGTTACAACCAGATGAAGGCACTAAGCAAGTTACACCACCACCTTATATGTCTGAGTTAGGCGATACTATGGACGTAACGTGTGAGGAGAAGCAGGATGATGAAGTACCTGCTGCTGGGGCAGTTTTGGAGGTGTCTGAGGCAAGCGAAGCTGGGCAGGATGATTATGATGATGACGATGATACTGCTTTGAATTTAGGAAAGCTGACCCATGTACCCTGCATCTGCATGGCACTTGTGCTAAATATAGTCATTCAAAGATTTGTGTCAAAGTACCCAGGCTTAGAGGATGTCCTGAAGCAGGCCAGGAAGTTGAGTGGGCATTTCAGGCGGTCTTGCATGGCCATGGCACGCTTTGCCAATATTCAGCGGAGAAACAAGTTGCCGGTGAGACGCCTGATTTGTGATAGCCCGACTCATTGGAATTCGACTCTCCTTATGTTCTCTCGCCTGCTGGAACAGGAGAAGGCCGTCACCCAGTACCTCTACAAATACAGTAGAAGGACACAGTCTTCTCCAGATGGGGATGTTCTGGCCCAACAACTGGACACTCATGCGAAATGCATGCAGGCTCATGCGGCCTTATGAGGAGGTGACCAACCTGGTGAGTCGCAGTGAAGGCACCATCAGCGACTTGATCCCGTACGCTTACTTCCTGGAGCGTGCCGTGCGTAGAGGGGTGGATCAAGCTGTGGAGGAGCGTGAACAGGAACAGAGACGGGAGGAAGCGTTGTGGGATAAATTCTCATCAGAACCAGATGTTTCCTCAACGCCTGCGGCAGTACAGAAGGGGGAGGAGGAGGATGATGAGGAAGGTGTTTCTTTGGAGGAGGAGGCGGCGGCAGAAGAACAACCGAAGCAGGCGTCGCAGGGGGCTTGTGCTGCTCAACGTTCCCGTGTTATTGTTCGTGGCTGGGGGGAGGAGGAGGACTTACCTGACGTCACTTTGGAAGAGCAAGAGGAGATGGATAGTACGTCTGGATCCAACTTTGTGCAAATGGCATCTTTCATGCTGTCCAGCCTGTTGAGGGACCCCCGTACAAAAAAACTCAAGGGGAATGAGCTGTACTGGGTGGCCACGCTACTAGACCCTCGTATAGGCACAAAGTGGCGGACATGTTTCCAAATCACCAGAAGGCAGAAAGGATGCAGCACTTGCAGAACAAGCTGGCAACTATGCTTTACAATGCGTTTAAGGGTGATGTGACAGCACAACGCAATAAAGGTACCACTGCCAGTAATCCTTCTCCCATGTTCACGCAGGCAAGGACAGGACGCTCCAGCGATCTCATGGTGATGTCGGACATGCGGACATTCTTTAGTCAAACGCCTCACCTTAGCCCTTTCGGATCCACCCTCCACCAACGCCTGGACCAGCAGGTAGCCGACTACCTGGCCTTAAGTGTGGATGTAGACACTGTGAGCAGCAATGAACCCTTGGACTACTGGGTGCGCAGGCTTGACCTGTGGCCAGAGCTGTCCCAATTTGCCATCCAACTTCTGTCTTGCCCTGCCTCAAGCGTCCTGTCAGAAAGGACCTTCAGCGCAGCTGGAGGCATTGTCACTGAAAAGAGAAGTCGCCTAAGTCGCAAAAGTGTTCAGTACCTCACCTTTATCAAAATGAATGAGGCATGGATCCCGGAGGGCTACCGCCCGCCCCAAGACTAAGTCAGTCCCCACACACAGCATCTCTGCCTGCCCGCCGTGTGCTTGCCTGCCCCAAGACTAAGTCACTCCCCACACAGCACCTCTGCCCGCAGGCCACTTGACTGCCTTCTCCGCCACCACCAACAGGGTCCAGGACTTCAGGTGGATTCCTGAATTTTTAAGGCCACTGCTAGCATGGCATGTGCCAATCCCCCTTCATGATCATTACCTCGGCTGCTATACTACTTTTTCTGGTGCGTGTACATGCCTGCATAATTTTTCTGGCTTGCGTATCGCAATGAAGCAATGACCAACGGTGATATGAGTGTCTCGTGTGTATGTGGGGGGGGGGGGGGGGCACCCAAGATAATAACAACAAATTTGATCAGCTGGACAGTCACTGTTGTTCTGTCATTGAGCTACCTCAGCCTGGCGACCATATGGCCTTGAAAACCGCCACGGCCTTCACTCTCGCCATGGTGCGCACCAGTCCAGCACTGCCTTCACAACACAAACAGCTGTTTGCGGTGCGGTACACAGTGAGTTTGGTGTGTCAGTGTGAAGCAGTACTCTAATTACACTCCCTGATTGATGTATACACATGCAAGATGTTTTAAAGCACTTTAGGCCTGCAATTTAGCATTCAATGTGATTTCTGCCCTTAAAACGCTGCTTTGCGTCAAATCCAGATTTTTCCCCGGGACTTTTGGCATCTATTCCACTCCTCCGGGCAAAAACTCAGATGTTAGACCCCTTGAAACATCTTTTTCATCACTTTTGTGGCCAGCATAGGCATAAGCATCAAAGTTTGCCTCCCCATTGAAGTCTATTGAAGCCTATTGCGGTTTGCAGAAGTTCGCACGAACAGAACTTTTATGGAAGTTCGCAGACCCGGTTCGCGAACCGAAAATCGGGGGTTTGGGCCATCTGCAGTCAGAGGCAGGGCCCTTTACCAGTACACTATCCTTAAGCAGTACACTACATGCAACTAATTTAATGTCACACAATAAAGTCTGTTTAATCCAGTAACTACCACCCTTTTCTCTATCAGTGACACATTTTTGCATGTAAAACATTGTCCCCAGTAAAAAAAATCTAAAACATCAAAATGCTGTGAGAGTCAAAACACCCCTGTTGAAGAAGAAACCAGCAGGGCAGCTTAGGAAAAACAGCCATGGATGTGTACTGTCATGGCTGATCTGTTGTGCTTACTGGATGAGGAGCCCTGGTGTCTGTTACACTGGGTCCTTAATGTAAGTTTTCATGCAATTTGTAATAAATAATCTTTTTATTTGCATGAACTATGAGACTAGTGATGGCAGAACAGTTTGCCAGGAGAACAGTTCCTGAACAGTACGGTCCGTTCACGCCCGCCCAATACTTTCCCATAGGGCTACTTTTCGTCCCTTCACCCTGAAGTCTGGTGGGAAAGGACGATCAATCTGAACTGATCACCACCCGGGACACTCTCCCCCCTGCTGATACAGGAACAGTGTTAAATAGGCTGTATTGTGATATTGTGCTGTGTAGCTACTTCCTAGGTCATCTGCTTCCTGTAGTCCACCAGCTAGGGAACCCCCAATAGTCCCTTTGAGGACTCACCCTGACCACAAAAGTCATTTTTTGGACTGACATTGACCCTGTTGTACTGATATTTTGTTGTTGCATTGTGATGCGGTGTGTGTTTTAGCAATACAACACCCATATATAGTGTAGTGTGTGGCTAGCTATGTCACCGTTCCAGCCCGCTGTCATTGTGCATAAGAGATTGTCACTGACCCCCAAACAGCGCCACCCGTGTCACCTAACATTACCATGAGTTTACTGCTGATGATATCAGACAGTCACTGCAGGGCCGGGCCGAGGCATAGGCTGGAGAGGCTCCAGCCTCAGGGCGCAGTGTAGGAGGGGACGCAGAACTCATTCAGCTGTCATTGCTAATTGTGTTTGAAGCAGAAAGAAATAAGAAAAGGGGATACATGGCAGTGACTGCAAGCCAGATAACTAGATATTAAGGTGTTGGGGAGGTTGTGGGCCCTGTGGCCCTCTCAGTCTAATAGCAATCAGTGTGTGATGGCTGGCGTGGCAGGGATGCAGGGGCGCACTTTGGTGTCTCAGCCTTGGGTGCTGGAGGACTTTGTCCCGGCTCGGAGTCACTGTATCCTTTGAAAAAAAATAGTGTCACTGTCAGCCATTTGTGTCACTAAGTGTTTATTGTACAGCCTTACATCAACACAGCTTTGTCACTGAACCTTACTGTGAGTTTACTGTCACCAACAGTGATATCAGACAGTCAGTGTCTCCTTTAAAACAAAATTACGGTGTCCCAGTCGGAGACAGGTAACCACGCCGGCCATTATCTGAAACATCTAGAAACTACATGTGATTTTTAGCATTTGCACATGAAAGAAAGCCTCTGCGTAAAATAATTTTCGCAGAATATTTTGCCTTTGATCCACCTCCATACTTTCTATACCTTTTTTAAAAGTAATTGTGGCTGCAGAGATGCCCTGAAAGTTTCAGGAGTTCACCTGCCATTGAAGTCAATGTGGCTCACCGCAAACAACTGGTTTGCAAATGATCTCGGTAACATTTGTGAACTGGTTCATGAACACAAAATCATGATGTTCGGCCATCACTATATGAGAAATATTTTTTCATGTTATGTGGATCTATATATACTAGCTGTTGGGGTAAATATTCTGAGATTGGTGGATACGCTGGATTGATTACCCTGATATTGGAGCATAATTGCTTGATTTGAGTGCTTTCTGAATTGCACTTTCTGAGTGTAAATATTTGGTGAGTTCATACTCTTTTGGTGCAGTGTTTGGACTATTTAACCCCCTTGGCATTATTATTCTTTCCGGATTTTAGGGTCTAAAAGCAGTGCAATTTTTTGCATGCTTTGAGATCCTAAAACCTGGAAAAAAAATCATGCAACCAGGGAGTTCTGCAGCAGCCCAGCACTCACTCACCTCCCTGCGATCCAGTGCTGCAGTTTTCCCTCCATCCTCCGGGTGGCGCTGTAATCCTATAGTGAGATTAGCGCCTGTTGTCATGACGACAACCAGCGATCTCACCAGGGGGAAGCAGAGCATCAGAGGAGAGGAAGAAGAATGGTGGTCGACGTCCGGATCCCCCGGAGGTGAGTGAAAACGCCCGCTGCATGCATTGCTTGCTCGCTCGCTCGCTCAGCTCGGGGATACCGCTCCTGGCATGTTTTTTCCACCTACAGCTGAACTCGTGATTACCGCTAAGGAGGTTAAGTGAAGCTAAATGAAAATAGCCTGTGACGTACATATTACATTGCCCATTGCCCATCAGATCATTCTCTAGTTCAAAAGGGAACATGAGGAAACTGATCATCCATGTCTAGGTCGATTGGGCCAAGCAGCATGACAAATGAGGGCTGGCAAAGTGTTCCTGGCAAGGGCATTGCTAGCACCAAAGAACAGTGGCATGTGCCACGGATCTATTCTGGGGGGCCCCGAATGTCCCCCAGGCAGTGTCCGGCAGTGGGCGGCCCTCACCTTCGCCTGCTTGGTCTCCAGATTCTGCAGACATCTTCTCTTCTGGGCTTCTCTCCCTAGTGTCCGAGAATTCATCAGATGTTAGATCTCCTAGCATGTAATTCTCAGGCTTTGCTCACATAAATCGCAAGCGATGAGCGATTTATACAGTTTCTTTTAAAGGTTTTCCCTGCGCTTTGCGCTTAGAAAAGTGCTTTTGTAAGCACTTTTGCTGAGCAATTAAGATTTGTGATCTGTTTGACCCAGAAATGAATAAATACAATGTTTGCATTCTTAAAAGTGCTCTGGAAATCGCTATACAAAACGCTTTTTCAAGCGCTTTGCGATTTCTCTATACCTTCCATTGAACAAAAAGGCTCAGAAAATGGTACGTGTAGCGTGTTCGCGATTGTAATAAAAGTGACATGCTCACATGTGAACACTGTCATAGGTAATCATTACTCAAGCACTTTTAAGGTAATTTGCAATTTGCTTAAAAAAAATCAGCAAAAGCTGATAGTGTGAACAAGCCTTCATTGCCTATTTATGTGATATGCTGCATTTTTTTTGTTTGTTTTAATGGAGAGGGGGGCTTAATCCAACATTTTGCTGGGCAGGCCTACTTAGACCACCATTAAGTTCATTTAAATTTTGCTCCACCAATGACCACACCCACATTCTGGTGCGTGGCCACATCCATTTTACACCTGGAGTGCCCAAAAGTGCCCCAGATCTCTTAGGATCCTAGCAACGCTCCTGGTTTCTGGTACAATGTCCCTGTGTTGCACAGCTACACACATGGTAGAAAACCTGTAAGTGAATCGAAGCACAGCTTCAACTACCATGGGAGAGCTGTACGATGTAAACAAGCACGAATCACAGCCAACATTTAAAAGGATAAAAACAGTGGGCCACAGAGATGGAAAAGCAGGATGTAAACTTTTGGCAGCCTGTAATTTTCTCAGATGAGTCCACATTTGCCCAGTGTTTTTGCAGTCGATGCACATGGGTGTGGCAGCAATTCAGTCATTTGAAATCCAAAAGTGGAGTGAGCACACCATTCAAAAGTGGAGTGGGCACACACCTTGATAAAGGGGGACCCTTCTTGGCTCCCAAAACAATTGTTGGACTTTTCTGTGGAAACTGGCACAATAAATAGTGTGCTGTAACTTAAAACTGGTGTGCTGATAATACTTGTACTTGCAAGAATTCCACTTGAACTGCCTACATATTCCTGAGGCTGGGTGCACACATAACATAATGTGAAATGCTGCATTTTATGTCATGTTTTCATTTTATGTTGTGTGCGGTTTTTGTGAATTTTTACTGAGTTTTTGGTGCGTTTGAGTTTTTTTCACCGCAGATGTGTTTTTCTTTCACTAAGGGCCCTTTTACACTACGGCGTTTGCGATGGCTAAATCGCAAAACCGCAAACCGCTAGTGATTTTTCAAATCGCTACAGTTTGCTTTTAACATAGGAATCGCGGTAGGTCATTTCCACTACCGCGATTCGTTTTTGACCTGATCGCGATCGCGCGGAGGAGCGATTATTGCCGCGATTTTGCTATGCAGTGCATAGCATAGCAAAATCGCGATCGCAAACGTCGGGAAATCGCCGGTAATTTTTTACCTTTTGCTATTCAGCAATCGCTAGCGTTCAGCGTGAACGCTAGCGATTGCTAGTGGAAAAGGGCTCTAAAGGTTTATTGAGCATATACAAATATCAAAAAGTACAAGAACATTTTTTCAAATGTACAAAATAGGAACAAAGATACAGAAAATGTACTCAGCGTAAATGCAGGAATAAAGATCTACCATAATGTCCATCTGGAATAAAACAGTTACATGTAACATACATAAGAAACAGAACTATGAACTGAACTATGAAGATTGCTTATCGGTTCTTTGGGAATGCCAGTCATCCCAATGTAGATGAAATTTCTCCATAGTATCAAACATTGTATGGAAAATAAAATCAGTTAACATGATGCTGTCCATCCTAGAGAGAACCTACGTAATATACTCTCTTCCAAATTTTCAGTACCAAAGCATTAGGAGTTAACAATAAAGCTTGTTTTCCACATAATTTGCTTAAGAGAGAACCCACCCGTGACCATAAAGCCGCCTTTGGACACTCCCAAAATATGTGTATCATAGAGCCATCTATCTGACAACCCCGAAAGCACTTTGGAGATACTTGAGGAAACATCTTATGCAACATGATTGGGACTAGATACCAAGGTGGAGAAACTTTCAACGCAGTGTCTCTAACTGCTGCAAATTTTGTAACAGTTTTAATATTTGAAAAAAATGTATTCCAGTGTACAATATCTAAATTTTGTGCCAAATCTAAATCCCAGGCCACCCATGCTACTTGTTTTGTTTTTATCAGAGAAACTTCTCAAATAATTATATAGAGAGAAAATCATCCCTTTTGGAATCTGTTCAGAAAGATAAAAGTTTTCAAAACAAAGTAGCATTCAAAACAGCCCCCTGAAGTTGAATTCCACACAAAAAAATGTTTTAATTGACAATATCTATAATGTTCAGATATAGGAATCTGCCTATTAAGTTGAAGCAGCTCAAATGGTAAAAATTTATCTCCTAACCAAAATTTATTAGCAGTAGTGTAAGCATGAGAAATCCACCAATGAAAGCCTCTGTTATCTAAGAATGCTGGAGGAAATTCTGGATGTCCTACAAATGATATTTTAGGTCCAAATTTTGAGCCCAACTGAAATTTTTTGTGGTATCTAAACCAGATATGCAATGAATATGCCACAATCAGGTTGCATTTATGAATCTGTTTCAAATAATGAGCAGGTAAGTATATAAGAGACTGAATATTATATGGTTCAACCGACAATGTTTCAAATTGAATCCATGGAATATTCAGTTCAGGCCTGCATATTATTTGGGATAGTCTGGGTGCCAGTAAATATGACCGCAGGTGGGGCACTCCTGCCCCTCCCTGAGTGGTGGATCTGTATAAAATTGATGATTTAAATCTAGCTCTCTTTTGGTTCCAGATAAACTTATCTATCACCTTCTGACATTTATTGATGACTTTCCTATTAGGAGTAAGGGGGATAGCTAAAAAAAAAATACAATATTCTTGGCAAGATAACCATTTTCACTGCTGCAATCTTCCCTAGCCAAGATATTCTATATTTAGACCATTCTTGTAAGGTTTGGGTGATAGAAAGTAGTAAGGGGTCATAATAATTAGCAGAAACTAATGAAGAAAATGCGTATGTAAGCTTAACTCCTAGATAAGAAATTGAAGACTCCTGCCATTTAAAGTCAAAATTTGCCTGATATAACTTTACCACTGCAGGGGGGAGGTTGATTGGTAGTGCTTGGGATTTTTCAACATTAACTTTTAATCCAGAAACCTCACCAAAAGATTTCAACAAAGGGAGCAGGGTGGGTAGAGAGGTTAAAGGATGCGAGAGAAATAATAGGGAGTCATCTGCATAAAAGCTTGCCTTAAACTCAGATCCATTCATCTCATATCCTTTAATATTTTCATTAGTCTGAATTGCCAATGACAGTGGTTCCAGCGCCAATAAAAATAAAAGAGGAGAAAGAGGACACCCCTGTCTAGTGCCTCTACACAACTGTATGTGGTCCGAATACATCCCCGGTATTTTAATTAGAGTCTTGGGATTATTATATAATGCTTGTACCCCTCTTAAAAAATTACCCGTGAGGCCCATTCTCTTTATTACCTGGTATAGATAAGGCCACAAAACAGAATCGAAAGCTTTGTGTAAATCTAAGCTTAACATAAGCAATCTGTTATCCTTAAGTTTAACATCCTGTAAAATATTACATGCCAAGCGAATATTGTCAATTGTTTGTCTATTGGGCATAAATCCTGCCTACGGATTAGAGATTAACTAGGGTGACCATATTTTGATTTCCAAAAAAGAGGACGATCACAACAGCATGGGGGCGTGGTCATGGGTGGGGCTAAATATACAAGACCTTAGCAGTTTGCTGTCCAACTTCGCGGGCATGGAGGGCAGTTTTTTTTCCAGACCACATGGTGGAGGGCCGACCAACCACAAAATGCAATCAGATTCGCAGAAGATTTCCCCACAAAATGCAATAAGATTGGCAACAGATTTCCCCACAAATGGAATCCGATTGGCAGCATATTTCTCTACAAATGCAATGAGATTGGCAACAGATTTCCCCACAAATGCAATAAGATTGGCAACAGATTTCCCCACAAATGCAATAAGATTGGTAGCAGATTTCCCCACAAATGCTATAAGATTGGCAGCAGATTTCCCCACAAATGCTATAAGATTGGCAGCAGATTTCCCCACAAATGCTATAAGATTGGCAGCAGATTTCCCCACAAATGCAATAATATTGGCAGCAGATTTCCTCACAAATGCAATAAGATTGGCAGCAAATTTCCCCACAAATGCAATAAGATTGGCAGCAGATTTCCCCACAAATGGAATCCGATTGGCAGCATATTTCTCTACAAATGCAATGAGATTGGCAACAGATTTCCCCACAAATGCAATAAGATTGGCAACAGATTTCCCCACAAATGCAATAAGATTGGTAGCAGATTTCCCCACAAATGCTATAAGATTGGCAGCAGATTTCCCCACAAATGCAATAATATTGGCAGCAGATTTCCTCACAAATGCAATAAGATTGGCAGCAAATTTCCCCACAAATGCAATAAGATTGGCAGCAGATTTCCCCACAAATGCTATAAGATTGGCAGCAGATTTCCCCACTAATGCAATGAGAATTGCTCCCACAGGCCACACAGCACCAGCGTGACAGATCTTATCTGGGGTTTCTTCCTGCTCTTGGCAGCCTATGTGTCCCTCACCTCAGTCCTGCTCCCAGGAGTTATCCTGAGGTCCCCTCCATAGCAGCCGGGGACCTGGTGAGGTTGGCCAGTTCTGCAACTGCACACAGCCATGCCACCTGCGCATAATGCTCCCGGCCACACCAGGTCGCCAAATGCTACGGAGGGGACCCCAGAATAACGTCAGGGAGTAGAGGGACACATAGGCTGCAAGGGGCAGGAGGAAGCCCCAGATAAGATCTGTTTGTTTTTTATAAAAAGCCTTGATGTTTCCTTTAAATGCAATGTACCAGTGCTGCAACAAGCTGATACAGTCAGCTAATACCAACAATGAAAGGGTTACAGGAGACAGATGTGTGCTGTGCTAGCAGGGCTTGCCTGTTCAATGCACAGAAGACAAATGGAGAGAAGAGGTGTCGGCTTACCAATTAGAGTGTCTGTGGTGTCTGTGGTGTCTGCACGGCCAGTGTCCCTGTCCCATCGGAGCTTCAAGAGCCAGGATGCTGGGACTGAGCTGAGGGAGACACTTGGCACTCTACAAGAACGCTGCAGACAAGAGGCAGGACTGGACTCTTCTGGCAGTCTCTGCCATTTCAAATGAGGATAGATGCACCACGCTATCTCCGCATCTCCTCACTGGCTGGCTGTGTCTGGAGTGGAGTGGACCCGACCCAACCTCCTCTGTCCTCCATCCTTCTCCTCCTCTGGGCCAGCGAATTCTCCAGTCCACCCCTGAGCGGAGCAGAGCAGTGCAGCAGGGATTGATTGCCAAAGAGCCGTGTGGGGAGCCGAACAGGAGTCAGAAGAGCCGCTTGCAGAGACAGTGTCTCTGCAAGCGGCTCTTCTGACTCGTGTTCGGCTCTCTGTCTCTGCAAGCGGCTCTTCTGACTCCAGTTCGGCTCTCTTTCTCTGCAAGCGGCTCTTCTGCCGCTGGTGTTCAGCTCCTGTTCGGCTCTCTCACCGGACAATTCAAAATCCCGGCAGGACGGCCCGGACAGGTCTGAAAAAGTGGACCTGTCCGGGCAAAAGAGGACGCCTGGTCAGCCTAGATTAACAATGGTATAACTCTAGAGAGGCATACAGCCAAAATTTTAGAAAACATTTTGGAATCATTAATGGTAAGAGAGATGGGTCTAAAGTTTTGGGATAAAGAATGGTCCAAGTTAGTTTTTGGGATTAGGGTCATATTTGCCAGAGTCATATCATCTGGAAATGTATGGCCTGCAAGGATCCTATTAAACATTTCTACCATATATGGCACCAAAGTTTGCGAACATTTTTTATAATACAGTCTTGAAAAGCCGTCAGGGCCAGGAGATTTCATCGCTTTTAAAGATTTTATTACCTCAATCACTTCCGATGCTTTAATAGGCTCATTCAGTTTTTTTCCAAATGAGATAGAGACAGAGAGGGGAGTGAAACTGAATTTAACCAATCCTGTAGTTTGGATGAATTAACCTATTCAGGGACTGCAAAAAGCTTAGTGTAATAATTTTTAAAAATCTCAATAACTTTCCCTGGCAAGGATTCAAGAGTACCCGTTCTGGATTGTAGCCTATATACAGGTGGGGGTTTGTAAAAGTGGGACAACTTACGAGCAAACTACGAGCTTGCAGTATTGCCATATAAAAGAAATTTAGCTCTAGCAAATTTTAAAGGTTTTCCACTTTCTCTGATAGCAATTTGTCTAGTTCTATTCTTTTCTCACGGATTTGTCCTGTTAACACAGAATAGTGGAGCTCTGTTTGCTAAAGAGATCGTACAACTCAGTGGATAGTAATTGAATCCTTGCCAGGCGTTCCCTCTTCCTTTTAACTGCCATGGAGATTAACTTGCCTCGTATCAGTTTTGTGAGCTGACTATAAAACCTTTGGTGTGACTTCCCCATTATTGTTAAGGATAAAATAATCTTCTAAGGTATCTTGGATCTCATTCACATTAGACTGGTTCTGCAGGAGCAAACCATTTAAGCGCCATGATAATGGAGAGAATGGGACCCCAAACCCCTTAAAGCTACCAGATACCAAGTGATGATCGGACCAGACACAAACGTGAATGTCAGCGTTTGTTGCATTAGCCAATAAAATTGGAGAAACCATTATGTAGTCCAATCGGCATACGATTGTTGTGGATGAGAAAAATAGGTAGAGCTTCTATCTCCCATGTGAAAGGCTCTCCAAAGATCAGTTAATTGATATGTCCTGTGCAGCTTCCTTAATGCTCTTGGAAAAGCTCTACCTTGGGTAGAAGTTTAATTTCTGTCAATTAATGAATTGCTAAAACAGTTAACCACTTCACAACTGAGGGGTTTTACCCCTTCAGCATCCGAGCAATTTTCTCCTTTCAGCGCTCCTTACATTCATTCGCCTATAACTTTATCATTACTTATCACAATAAAATGAACTATGTCTTGTTTTTTTCACCACCAATTAGGCTTTCTTTAGGTGGGATACTATGTCAAGAATTATTTTATTCTAAATGTGTTTTAATGGGAAAATAGGAAAACATTTGGAAAAAAAAACATTATTTTTCAGTTTTCCGCCATTATAGTTTTTAAATAATGCATGCTACTATAATTAAAATCCATGTAACTTATATGCCCATTTGTCCCAGTTATTACACCATTTAAATTATGTCCCTACCACAATGTTTGGCGCCAATATTTTATTTGCAAATAAAGGTGCATTTTTTTCAGTTTTACGTCTATCCCTAATTACAAGCCCATAATTTATAAAGTAACAGTGTTATACCCTCTTGATATAAATATTTAAAGATTTCAGTCCCTAAGGTAACTATTTAAGTTTTTTTATTGTAGTTTTTTTTAATTTACTTTAATATTACAAAACAAAAAAATAACAATGGTAACAATTGGGGAGTGTGGGAGTTAATGAGTTAAAATTAATAGTGATAATAATGTAAGTGTATGTGAAAAATGTTTTTGGGTGTAGTATTACTTTTTGGCCACAAGATGGCCACTTTTTTTTTAGGTGTCCGACAAGCGTCGGAAGGACGCTTGCAGGAAGGGAGGCTGGGAAACTGAGTTTTTTCACAATGGTCGCGCTCCTTCTAATAGAAGCATGCCGATCATTGCGGGGGCAGAGATCAACAAACGGGAATGGATTTTCCCGTTCATTGATCTCCGGGAGAGCGGGCGGCGGCGTGCACAATCGCGGGAGTGCGCACACGTGCGAGCGGGAGCGCGGACAGCTGCGGCGGCAGCGGCGGGGGGTGCGTTATCTACGCTCCGGGCTGGGAACTGAAGTCCAAAGGAGCGTAGATATACTGTACCCGGGCGGTGAAGTGGTTAAAGTCGCCCGCAAGGAGTAGGTGACCTGATAACAAGCTTTCCAGCTTAGCAAACAGATCTTTAAAAAATTGTGCCTGAGAAGATTGAGGAGCATATACATTACACAAAGTAACCTCCTTACCCATTAGAGAGCCTTTCACTATAATATAACAACTATCAGGATCCTTATAAGTCTGAGTGTGCTCAAAAGGAACACTATTATGTATAAGAATAGCGACCCCCCCTTGCCTTGCTGGAAAATGTAGTAGCATAACTTCTATGATATGATCTGTCTATAAACAGTAAAGGATCTACCCGAGCAAAATGTGTTTCTTGCAGAAACAAAATATCTGCCTGCAGAGATTTATATTGCTGGAAGGCTTTACGTCTTTTTTGAGGGGGCTTAAACCCCTGAACGTTATGAGAGATAAATTTCAACGCCATATTCTACTAACAATATATTCAACCGTAGCATAATCATAAAAGTATCTCACCAAGGCAGAGGAGGTCCCCCCCCCCCCCCCAAATGCAAATTTCCTGTTCAAAAATAGAAAAAGAATTGGACATCTCCGGGTGGACAGCAATAATTTCAGTAAAACAATAAAATGAACTAAAACCAAAAGGAAACTTATATAAAACCAACTGTTTTGCATGGTCAGCAGAAAAAGAAGAAAATAGCCTGACTGGCTAATGGCTATACCAGAAATTGAAATCCCTTCCAGGTCCAGTCCAAAACAGGACTGGATGTACCTGGAATACTCCAGTTGCAGTAAGAACTAACAACTGAAGGGGGTGGCAATAAGGCACGTGCGAGGTCGGAGAATCATACCGCTATAAAAGCTAAAATTAACAAACCGTGTATAAGATGGAAAAATGCAATTAAAAGCACATGTATATGAATATATCCATACAAGCAAGAGATCTCAGTCGTCTGAGAATCTGCAATCCCTGTTTTTTGGGTATCGCCGAGGGGTCCAGATTGGATAAAGAGGCCGCCCACTGATCTTAGCTGGATTGGGAGGTAGTGGCGGAGCTTCCAGGCCTAGCTTGGACAGAAGGCAATGACCTTCTTTAGGTGTAATAGCAGAGTAAATGACACCATTTTGTTGTACCACCAGGGGCGTAACTAGAAGTCCCTGGGCCCCCCTGCAAGAATTTAAGCGGGCCCCCTTCCCCCCTGGGGCCCTCTCATGGCGTATTTGGGGGGGGGAGCAGGAGGGGAGAGCTTTGCACATCAGCGGGGAGGGGGGTGGTCCTCCCCCTCCCTTACCTCGGGCTCTCTCCTCTGCGCTCCCCTCCTGCATCTAACTAAGTGGCAACAGCGGCGGCGGCAGCTATAATTACCTCCATTCACCACCGGAGGTCTCCGATCTGCAAGGGCTTCACATTACTTCCAGTTTTAACAGGAAGTAATGTGAAGCCCTTGCAGATCGGAGACCTCCATGGTGAATGGAGGTAATTATAGCCGCTGCTGCCGCTTAGATAGATGCAGGAGGGGAGCGCAGAGGGGAGAGCCCGAGGTAAGGGAGGGGGGACCGTCCCCCCTCCCCGCTGATGTGCAAAGCTCTCCCCTCATGGTGCGACCCCTCCTGCCCCCCCAAAACGGCTATGAGGGGGCCCCAGGTGGGCCCCAGGCCCCCCCACGGGGGCAGGGGCTGCTTCCCCTATTGTTACTCCAGTGCTTACCACCAAGCGAAATGGAAATCCCCATCTGTACTTTACTTGAGCTTGTTGAAGGACTGCTGTAATGTCCTTCATCTTCCTTTGTTTTTCCAAAGTCACCGGAGATATGTCCTTATATATAGAAATACGATGGCCTTCATATTTCAGTGAAGATGCTTCCCTAGATTCCTTTAGAATACATTCTTTAATGAGAAAGTCCTTCAGGCATAACACTATGGGCTTGATTCACAAAAGAGTGCTAATGTAACGATCGGTGTCAGCACACAGAATCTGATTATTGGTGATCTGCAGTATCACTAAGAATACAGAATATACTGGCTGCTTATTGATGATCTGCAGAATCACCGATAATCTAAGTATAACTAACCTCTGGACACCTTTATAATGTGAGTGTTTGGTGCAACAGTAATGATTTTAAGTAAGACCACCCGAGGAGCAGGTGGTCTCAGGCAGTATGGGTGATATTGCCTTTTGAGAAGTGCAAAAACTGTCCAAAAGCCTGAGACCTCCAAAGGGGTGGAGTCCCAGGCTGAAGGTAGGAAGAACCTGTGAGTGAGTGACACCTGAAAGGTGGATGTCACTAGCAGGTCTGGAGACTATCTCTTAAGGAGAGAGATAGCTCAAGGTCGGGCAAGCCAGGTCGGCAACACACAGACAGACAAAGTACATAGACAGATGGCTGATTCGGTATCCAAAGGCAGGCAGGGTTTGGCAACAGATGCACTAAATGGTTTAAAGAGGCGCCCTGGTGGTATATAAAAGCGTTTAAAAGCAGTTTAAAACCGAGAAAGGTTTGGGTGATATTCCTGTAGCCTGTGGACCCCTGGGCGAGGGACCGAGGCTGGGTTGCAGGAAGCCCTGCAGCTAATATGAAAGGTATTGCCCTGGACTGGGCTAACGTAGTACAGAAATAGCACAATCCTAGTCTGGGTGTGAGGTCCGTAGTCACAACACCCTGGAACTAGTCTGGAGCATAACATAAATGATAACACAATTCCCTAGTCTTGGGTGTGAGGTCCGTGATCGTCAACACCCTGGAACTAGTCTGAAATATAACATAAATGATAATACAATTCCCTAGTCTTGGGTGTGAGGTCCGTGATCGTCAACACCCTGGAACTAGTCTGGAATATAACACAAAGACAATACAGTTCCCTAGTCTTGGGTGTGAGGTCTGTGATCGTCAACACCATGGAACTAGTCTGGAATATAACACAAAGACAAAACAGTTCCCTAGTCTTGGATGTGAGGGTCTTGATCTTGATCTGACTATGGTCTGAATGCTTCCACAAAGTGTTTGCAATGGCAGACAACCAGCAACTGACAAGCAAGCAGAATATATAGTAGCTGAACTCTGCTGCCCCGCCCGAGCCACTCAGCCAATCATGAGTCCAGCAGGAATCAGCTGATCGTCCTGATCAGCTGACACTTCCCCTGCTGGTATAAAGGTCATGACTTCTGGCCCGCGCGCGCGTAGCTCTTCATCCATCTATGTGGACTAACAGACCCAGCCACTCCAAAGGCACGCTGCTGCGTACAAACTGCCACCTTGGACGTGGAAACAGCCGCTTTGCTATTAGAACATGCGGCGGCTTTTCCGTGTTCTGCCACACTACCAGACGCGTGCCTATGCGTGCAAACCGCCGCGTTGGACGCGGAATCAGCCGCCTTGCTTTCAGTAGACGCGGCGGCTTTTCCGCGTTTTCTCACAGATAGTCAGGAATGCAATAGGTCATAACAGATATCAACAATGCCTAGACTTGGGTGTGAGGTCCGTGGTCTCTACACCCTGGAACTAGTCTGGAGTATAATATGATGGTACAGAGTATTCCTAGACTGGGGTGTGAGGTCCGTGGTCTCGACACCCTGGAACTAGTCTGGAGAATAACAGAATGATAACACAGAGTCCCTAATCTTGGGTGGGAGGTCCGTGGTCTCGACACTCTGGAACTAGTCTGAAGTATAACAGAATGATAACACAGAGTCCCTAATCTTGGGTGTGAGGTCTGTGGTCTCGACACCCTGGAACTAGTCTGAAGTATAACAGAATGATAACACAGAGTCCCTAATCTTGGGTGTGAGGTCCGTAGTCTCAACACCCTGGAACTAGTCTGAAGTATAACACAATAATACACAGAAGTAATCTGGCTCAGTGTGAATTCCCAGGTCCTCCTGGTTCTAACACACTGTAGGATCTGACTAAAGTCTGAGTGCTTCCACGTAGTGTTCGCAACGGCAGACCACTTGAGACTGACCAGCAGTGACTATATATAGCACGGCGCTCTCCGGCGCCACCCATCCGCGATCAACCAATAGCCACTTGCTTTGAGGTCAGCTGACCAACCTGGTCAGCTGATCCCTCCTTGTTTGTCATGAAGGTTCTGCCTCTCAGCGCGCGCGCGTATTCCTCAGCCTGTGTGAACTAACAGGCCCAGCCACACCAGACGCACGCTGCTGCGTGCAAACCGCCGCGCTGGACGCGGAATCAGCCGCCTTGCAGTACACGCGGCGGCTTTTCCGCGTTTTATCACAGCTAACTCTAATCCTATCACGTGAAGGCGCCATCTTGGGCATCAGGAACCAGTGCCGAAAAAATAGCAGAAACATGCTTTTCAAGCTCCACATAAGTTTCAGGTAGGCCTCAGACTCGCAAGTTATTGCGACGGTTCCGTTTATCTAAGTCCTCTGATTGCGATTGCAGGGCTGTGGCAGTCTCTTTCATGCGGTCATGATCTGGTTGGAGCTCTGTATGTGCTTTTAAAGGTGTGTCATGTTTAGACTCAAGCCGCTCCCCCAGTAATGTAATCTCCTGCGTCAGTGAGGATTCAAGCTTATGAATTTCTGACTGGAACTTACTTGCTAATCTAGTGTACATGTTGTCCAGACTGTCCTCAAGGTCCTGTTTCGTAAGGCCTCTATGTCTCTCTGGCCTGGAGGTTGTCCAGTCTGGGCCCGAGTCAGCTACGGATTCTTGAGAGCCTGTGGGTGAGCTGCGGCCATCTTGAGACTGCATGGCTGAATCGCGTGGGCGGAGAAAGTAGTACACCTAGCCTGATAGTATGGGGTTCTATTTGGAGCAAGGTGCAAACAGAGTTACTGGATTGGACATTATCAACACCACAAAGATACATTCTTGCTATCTTGCAGAAGGGTTTGCTGCCAATATTTTCTGCTGGGTTGCTTCTGAAAAAATTCACTGTTTCCGGAAGATGAAGCTTTTGTCATCATGCTAAGCACACCCAGGCCTGGCAGCGAAACATGGCATCCAGAAGCTCAGTCAGTCATCTGTCCTGTTTCTTGGATCTGGGTTATTCTCAATTGAGCTATACAAAGGAAATACTATACTAATATGTTGTGTTTGGGTACTGTATTAAGTGGGTACTACAATAAACACAACACTGTGTGAAAATCAGGGTGTCTATTAATTTACAAGGTGTGTGTGTGTGTGTGTGTGTGTGTGTGTGTGTACACACAGCACCCATGACCCACACTGACCTCTTCCTCCCCCTGCACTCATAATGATACCCCCATACTAAGCACCCACTGTACATTGAACCAGGGGCTCCCTTCCTCTCTCTATACCAAACACTCACATGCTACCCAGAATTTGCACCATTTCCTCCCACATCTGGCACTCAGTACTTTCACCCACATGCTATCCAGTACCTGCACCCAGCCTCGACATGGCACCCAGTACTTACACCTGCACCCACATGATATCCAGTACCTGCACCCAGCCTTGACATGGCACCTACTTACACCTGCACATGCACTCAGAACCATCATGGATCTGAATACTTGGACTCAGCACCCACAAAGTACCCAATGCCCACCCATAACCTGCACCCAGTGCAAGCATGGCACCAAGTATTTGCACCCATGTGGCACCCAGTACACACACCCAGTACTCACACTTAGCCACCCTATGGCATGCAGTACTTGTAACCACCATCCACATGGCACCTAATAGTTTCATCTGCACCCAGCCTTCACATGGCACCCGGTATTTACACCTAGAACCCCCGTTACACGTAGTACCTGCACCCAGTACCCACATGGCACTGAGTACCCGCACTCTTCATCCATATTAATGACCAATACACCCCATAAGTAGCACCCAGTAATCACATGGCACCAAGTTTTCCCCATAGCCAGCACTCAGCCCCCACATGGGATTTAATATTTAGTATTTCCATACCTAGCAACTAGCTCACGTATGGCACCCAGTAGCCAGTACCCACCTATGCCAGACCCACATGGCACCAAATAACCTTCATGGCCCACCTTCATGACCAACCATGGTTTGTATCCACATAGCACCCAGTACCTAGTCATTATGCACCTAGTACCTTTCCATGGCTTTCACCAACATACATGCAGTACCCACCCATGGTCCAAACCTATATGACATCCAGTACCCACCCATGGTGTACATCCAGAACTCACATGACACTACCCACTCATGTCTTATCAACAGCACCTACATGCACCTAGTATCCACCTTTGGCCTGTACCCAGCACTCAGATGGCACCCTGTACACAAATAGCACTCATATGGCACCCACTGCAACTTATTACCTTAGCACCTCAGCACCCACTGCACCTACTGATGCTTGGCACACAGTGTATATTGGCAACCTCTTTGCCTGAAATATAGCCTGGGAACTTATCAAGAGGGACAGAGATGCCAGTCATGATAGGGGAGTCCGGGCCTTCATCAGGCTCCACTGTGCCCACTCCAATAGTGGCCACCTATTACTGCTGATATAGGGCGGTGAAAAAAAAAAGCCGCCTAATACTGGTATACAGGCGAAACTCAAAAAATTAGAATATTGTGCAAAAGTCCATTTACTTCAGTAATTCAAATTAAAAAGTGAAACTAATATATGAAATAGGCTCATTACATGCAAAGTGAGATATTTCAAGCCTTTATTTGCTATAATTTTGATGATTATGGTTTACAGCTCATTAGAACCCCACAATCAAAATTTCAGATCATTAGATTATTGTGAACATGTACAATATTCTTGGCTCAAAGTGTCAGACTCTAAGCAGCTAATTGACCCAAAACACCTGCAAATGGTTCCTATTTCATATATTGGTTTCATCTTTAAAGTTAAATTACTGAAATAAATGGACATTTGCATCAAAGTCAACAATATTCTAATCAGTGGTGTAGCTAGAAATTATGGGCCCCCATAGCAACATTTTAATGGGGCCCCTTATAACTAGGCACTCCTGAGCAATGTCACCTGCCCCCACCCTATGGATATGAGTTGGTTGGGCATTTGGAATTCCCCATGCAATGTACACTGTGTATAGTCCTTGGGCTAAGAGACAAAGTAAGAGGGTGGGGAAACAAAGGAAATCTGGTGAACACATCAAGTACAACCCGGGCCCCCTCTTCTCCAGGGCCCCATAGCAGATGCTATGGCTGCTATGGCTATTGCTACGCCCCTGATTCTAATTCTTTGAGTTTCAACTGTAAAGGTCATTCAGAGCGGACACAAAATCTGGCTGACACTGCTGTCGGGGTGGGGAGGGAGACTGCCTAATAATGCTTTCTGGGGGCTGAGAATTACATACATAATGTTTCACAATTTAAATAGTGCCCCCTTTTTTTTTAATTTGTGTACTCCCCTCCTCTTGAGGATCCTCTGCATAGCCCTGTATGTGTGTTTGTTTGTATGTATGTACAGTGCTGCCCATAATTATTCATACCCCTGAAAAATGTTGACTTAAAGTTACTTTTATTCAACCAGCAAGTATTTTTTTTTATGGAAAATTACATAGGTATCTCTGAAAAGATACAGTAACAAGATGATGTACAAGAGGCATTATTGTGGAAAAAAAAAAGTATGTATATGTACGTACAGTATATTATATTTAAGATATATAGATAAACAAAAGTCCAGAATGTTGCAGCACACAATTGCGCTTGTTTATTGAGCAGAACAAAAGTAACAAAACAACTGTTTCAGGTATGCTTTCCCTTTATATATACATTACGTAATCAATGCACCTATACTGTATACTGTATCCTTCACATTGCAGGACATTACATCATTATCATAGTAACCAAAGGTAAACAATCCACTTATCAAATAGTGTTGTCATCACACTTAAAGGGACTCCGAGCAGTGCAGAAACTATGGAAAGATGCATATCATTTTAAAGCTCTCTTTCTCCTCTTTCGAATTATATATAAACCGCCACCCTACGCCTTTTAGTTTTCGATATTTTCGCGATTGAAATTGCCACGGCCGAGAAAACTAAAAGGCGTAGGGCGACGATTTTGGTGTCGCCAGAAAGAGGAGAAAGAGAGCTTTAAAATGATATACATCTTTCCATAGTTACATTGTATTACACAGGACGACACTTTCCCCAGTGTCAGCAGCTCCATTTAGCAGAATGGAGCTGCTGACTTTAGGAAAAAGTTGCCCTGTGTTATACAAGTAACTATGGAAAGATGGATATCATTTTAAAGCTCTCTTTCTCCTCTTTTTGGCGACACCTAAAACGTCACCCTACGCCTTTTAGTTTTCTCTATTTTCGCGATTGAAATCGCGGCCGCGGCAATTTCAATCGCGAAAATAGCGAAAACTAAAAGGCGTAGGGCGGCGGTTTATATATCATTCGAAAGAGGAGAAAGAGAGCTTTAAAATGATATGCAACTTTCCATAGTTTCTGCACTGCTCAGAGTCCCTTTAATTGTTAAAAGTCCAAAGATGAACAATGTCAGACTCCATGGTGCATGTTCCCTATTGCAAGTGGTGATCTACCCTATAAATCATAACAATAGATGAATGTCAAAATCCTTGTTCAACCCTCCCAGGTGGGGTCAAGTGAGACTAGGCTTTTTCACTTGTTTGTCATGTAGGGAGTGTAAAAACATGAGTAAGGTCAATTTTGACCACTGGTCAGTTTTGAGCATCTGAACTCAAAGTGCATCTGTAACTCTAAGTGTAAAGAAAATACAACAACCAGAATTAGACCGGAATTGAACAAGAAGGGAACAGAAGGAACTGACATAAAACTCTGCTTCTCTGGTTAGTTGCAAAAATGTTTAATCTAGTGTTCACTATCTGCCTGCTCTCCCCAGCCATCCTCAAAACTCTTCACACACTACATCCCCCTGCTGTCAGCAATATGCTGTACATTTCACCATCCCTCATATCCACTCCTTAGCTCGCCTCTCATGAAATTTTCTCATACTTACAGCCTCACCTTCCGTGTCGCACTACATCTACATATAAGTCTATAACGCAACATCTGCTCCGCTCTGTCTGCCTTCTCCTCCTCCTTGCTGCTGGGGACATTTCACCTAACCCTGGACCCCCACTCCCCCCTGCTAATAACACTGTTTGCAACAAATCAAATTTCCCTTCCTCTTACTGTAACCTTATTAATATTCCACTCCTTCCCCCTACTCCCCCTCCTATCTCGGCTGCCCTCTGGAATGCCCGCTCAGTCTGCAACAAGCTGCCCTTCATCCATGATCTTTTCATTCCCAATGCTTTCACATTCTTTGGGATCACTGATACCTGGCTGACCCCTTCTGACACAGTCTCACCTGCCGCCCTCTCCTGTGGAGGTTTCCACTTTAGCCACACTCCTAGAAGTGGGAATAAACATGGTGGAGGGGTGGGCATTCTTCTCTCAGACAAATGCTCCTTCAAGCCTCTCACTCCTATTCCTTCTCTCTCCCTGCCATCCTTTGAAGTCCATACAGTCCGACTATACTCTCCCTCGAACCTCCAGATTGCAGGCATTTACCGCCCTCAAGGCCCTGCTTCTGTTTTCTTAGATCATTTCTCTGCCTGGCTTCTCCAGTGCCTATCCTCTGACATCCCTACCATCATTATGGGTGATTTTAACATTCCTATTGACACCAAGAATGCTGTCTCTAACAAACTTCTTTCACTCACTTCCTCCTATGGCTTGTCTCAGTGGTCCTCTAACTCAACCCACACTGATGGCCATACGCTTGACCTCGTATTTACTCGTCTCTGCTCTGTCACTGACTTTACGAATGATCCACTACCGCTCTCTGACCATAACCTACTTACCTTCTATCTCTCCTCCTCTTTTCCTACCACCCTGGTACAAGCACGCTCACAAATTCACAGAAACTATCGCAATCTAGACATGCAATCTGTCTCTGATGCCCTGGCACCTCTCCTCACACAATCCTTCACTGACCCAGACTCAGCTGCTATACACTACAACAGCTCCATTACAAAAGTCATGGATGACTTCGCCCCCCTCGTCAATGTCCGCCCTCACCGTGTCAGTCGCCAACCCTCGATGACCAAAGACACTAAACAGTTAAAAAGATGCTCTAGAGCAGCGGAAAGGCGTTGGAGGAAAAGTAACACAAGTGAGGACTTCATCTCATATAAAATAGCCTTGAACAACTTCATAAACGAATTCTCTGTGGCATAACAGTCCTATTTTTCCTCCCTAATATTCGCCCATTTACACAATCCAAAACGCTTGTTCAGCACCTTCAACTCCGTTCTCCATCCCCCTCCTCCTCCTCTTTCAACTTGCTTATCAGCTAAAGAATTTGCAACATACTTCACTGATAAAATTGACAAAATCAGAAGTAAATTCTCCACGCAGCCCTCAAATCCCACCTCCACACCTCTCATTGACTGCTCTCTAACTGCCTTTTCTACACTCTTTGAACATTCTCTCTCCTCTATAATATCCAAAGCTAATCTAACCACTTGTTCTTTGGATCCTATTCCCTCCCATTTCATTCCGCAGCCATCCTCATCTCTCATGCCTGCACTAACATCGCTATTTAACCTGTCCCTCTCCACTGGCATCTTTCCGTCACCACTCAAAAAGGCTGTTGTGACACCACTACTTAAAAAACCATCTCTAGATCCTACCACACTCGCCAACTACCGCCCAGTTTCACTTCTCCCATTTGCATCCAAACTAATTGAACGCCACATACATGCAGAATTAAGCCATTATTTATCAGCTAACTCCCTACTTGATCAGTTCCAGTCTGGCTTTCGCTCCAACCACTCCACAGAAACGGCCCTTACCAAAGTGGCCAATGACCTTCTTACAGCTAAATCCAAAGGTCAATTTTACATACTCATCCTTCTTGATCTGTCATCAGCATTCAATACGGTCGACCACACCTTACTCTTACAAATGCTTTCAAATGTAGGAATAAAGGGCCTCGCTCTCACATTGTTATCTTCCTACCTCTCTGGAAGGTCCTTTACAGTCTCCTACTCAGATCAGATCTCTTCTCCTTATGCTTTGTCTGTCGGGGTTCCTCAAGGCTCTGTCCTTGGACCCCTCCTCTTTTCCATCTACATGCACGGTCTTGGTGACTTAATCAACTCATTCGGGTTTCAATACCACCTGTATGCAGACGATACACAACTGTACCTCTCGGACCCAGACCTTAACTCCCTCCTCAAACGTGTTCCTGACTGCTTGTCTGCTATATCCTCCTTCATGTCTCGCTTCCTAAAAATTAACATGAGTAAAACATAACTAATAATTTTTCCACTGTCTCTGGCCACCTCTCTGCCTGAAGTAACTATAAATGTTAATAACACTCCCATAACTTCAGTTCCCAAAGCACGGTGCTTGGGGGTAATATTCGACTCTTCTCTCTCTTTTATTCCTCATCTTAACTCCATAACCAGCTCCAGCCGTCTCCAACTCAAAAATATATCTCGCATCCGTCCCTTTCTCACTCAAGACACAACCAAAATGTAAATACATGCTCTTATAATTTCTCGTTTGGACTACTGCAACATACTACTTTGTGGACTACCTTCTAAGAAACTGGCCCCGCTCCAGTCGGTACTGAACTAAGCTGCTCGTCTCATTCATCTTTCTTCTCGATCTTCCTCTGCTGACCCTCTCTGTCAAGCTCTTCACTGGCTGCCAATTAACCAGAGGATCCATTTCAAACCTACAAAGCTCTCCACAATCTCTCTCCCCGGTACATATCCTCACTAATTTCCATATACAAACCCAATCGCAATCTCAGATCTGCACACATTCTTCAGTTGTCCCCCTCAGAATCACCTCCTCACATCACGCTTACAAGATTTTGCACGCGCTTCACCCCTTCTCTGGAATCCCCTCCCACAACACATCCGTCACTCGCCAACCTTTGTTACTTTTAAACACTCTCTAAAAACTCATTTGTTCCGACAAGCATATGCGCTACCGTAAGCCACTTCCCTTTGTCCTAAGACCAAATTGCACTCCTACTAGGTATCCTAAAACACAATGCCTTTATATATTTTATCATATACTACCCCTCCTCTTATTTCCCCCCATTCCCTTTAGATTGTAAGCTCGCAAGGGCAGGGCTCTCTCCCCGTTTTGTGTCTTGGAAATCATTATACATTTTATTCATCATGTTACTTTTATCACTGTCATTACCACTTCTGTATTTTGTATTCTGTGTGCTGTATCATTTTTTTGTATTTTGTTACTAATTATGTATCTTGTATATTAGTGTACACCATTGTCTGTATTATGTATCCCATGTTTGTTTCTTACTTTGTACAGTGCCACGGAATATGTTGGTGCTTTATAAATCAATAGTAATAATTATTGTGAATAACCTTCATTTATCAATTCTTCTTATAATAAAATCTGAAAATATTGTTTATGATGATGATATAAATATAACTACGTTCATAATAAGTGTTGTAAAACATTAGTAAGTATTACTAACATTTTACTAAAACTATACCTAACCCTACTCTCACTCAGAACCTTCCCTGGTGGTGCCTAACCCTAAGACCCCCCTGGTAGTGCCTAACCCTAACCACCCCCCTGTTGGTGCCTAACCCTAAGACCTTCCTGGTGGTGCCTAACCCTAAGACCCCCCTGGTGGTGCCTTACCCTAACCACCCCCCTGGTGGTGCCTAACAATAACCACGCCCCTGGTGGTGTATATTGTACTGTAACTATACCTAACTCTACTCTCACAGAGAACTCTCCCTGTACCTATCCCTAACCCCTAGACCCCCCTGGTGGTGCCTAACCCTAACCACCCCCCCTGGTGATGCCTTACCCTAACCACCCCCCTGGTGGTGCCTAACCCTAACCACCCCCTTACTGATCGCTTTATTATGTGGATAATAATGTTTTACAAACATTTAAGGAATAAACATTTTAAATAATTTTATTGTGTGGATAATAATGTTTTACAAATAGTGACTGTAAAAAATATATTGCAGTTGACGTTACGTACTGATCGCTTTATTTTGTGAATAATAATAATAATAATTACAGACAGTAAGGGATAAGATTTTAAACAATCTTTTAGTTAAATACGATAAATATGCTTAGTATTTTTAGAAACGTTATTCGTCACCAGCGCATTTTCTAAACTTAAATCATCACAAGCACAGTTATAAAACATTAAAAATCTCCGGGTGCCGTTTGTAAAACATTATTAATCTCTGGCGCCCTTTTTTCCTGTTCGGCGCCCATTAAACGATATTTATTATGGGAGTGAATGGCGGCACCCTTTTTGTCCACGAGCTGCCTGCGCCCTTTTTTCCCGCTTTCCAATAAAGGATAGCAATTGTGAACTGCAACATTCTGGACTTTGTGTGTGTCTGTGTGTTGTACTCCTTTAATCAGTAAATTGTGTTGGATTATTTGCACTATAAATATCTTTGTGGTATCGGCTTTAGATATGGATTTTTATCACTTAGTTTCATTCCTCCTACACAGCAAATTCTGTTTGATTTAATGTTTGTGGGTTTTTTGTTTATGTACTTTGATGGTTGCGAATTGAAAGATAAGAAAAAATACTTTATGCATTATTTTTGAAAGCATCTTTACTGTACATCATTTGTATCAGCTATGAGCAATGAATTCTAAGAGAAGAAAAGGATTTGGCACGCTGCTTTTATCTCAGCTTTCACGTCTGCCAGATACATTTTATTTTAGTATATTCTGGACAGGAAACAGCAAGGGACCCAGCACCATAACAGGACAAAATATAGGCTAGGTTTAGTAGCAATGTTTTTGAGAGGGCCATCTTCTCTTTTTCAAGCTCACCAGCCATCTGACATACTGTACATTGCCAAAATGGAACTATTCATAGCAGGCCGAAAAACTTAGGGCCACTCACTAAGCTGATTGGCCAGCGCAGCTGCATAGGTATATTCTGATTGGCCCTAAGTTTTTTGGCCTGCTATAAATAGTTCCATGTTGGCAATGTATGTCAGATGGCTGGTGAGCTTGAAGATAAAAAGATGGCCCACTCTAAAACTCCTGTTATGCAACTGTTTACTAATTAATATAAGGACATTAAGAAGATGGTGCTGGGTCCCTTGCTGTTTATGCTGGAGATTTGACCTCTTTGAGAGAACGGGTCTGAACCCATTGGCACATCTCATTTGATTTGATGGGTGCTACCTATCCTCTGTTGTTGTTACTTGTGCCAGTTATATAATTCTCTTCAGAGGAAATACAGGACCTCTATTTGTTCAGTGCAGCTTTGCTTTTCTACAGGCTCTGAGTGTCTACTTATTTCCTCAATCAATGGCAGGAGTAGCAGCATGTTATACCATTTCATATTATTATTTTATTATTTTTATTTAGTATTTATACAGCGCCGACATCTTACGCAGAGCTGTACAGAGAATATAGTCTTATCACTAACTGTCCCTCAGAGGAGCTCACAATCTAATCCCTACCATAGTCCTATGTCTATGTCGTGCAGTGTATGTAGCACAGTCTAGGGCCAATTTTTAGGGGGAAGCCAATTAACTTATCTGTATGTTTTTGGGCTGTGGGAGGAAACTGGAGTACCCGGAGGAAACCCACGCTGACACGGGGAGAACATACAAACTCCTTGCAGATGTTGACCTTGCTGGGATTCGAACCAGGGACCCAGCGCTGCAAGGCGAGAGCGCTAACTACTACGCCACCGTGCTGCCCATAGAACTCTGTTTGGACCCCTTTCACACAAAAAAGGCTAAACTGTGTGCTTGTCTCAGATCTGACATGGACATGGAGCACCTTTTGGGATTCAATTTAAAGCAAAAAAAAGTAAAAAGAAGATACCTTCCTAATCTTCTGCATAGTTCAGAGGCTTCCTATGTTCTCCTTAACTCTTTTCTTCTTTGCAGCTGCACTACCATTCATTTATTAGCATGGCCATACTGCACTTCCGCAAGTACGGCTGTACCCATACACAGAGGAGCTTAGCCACAACATATCCAACAAGCTCTCTACAGAAATGTTCAGAGGGAATCTGTGTGGGAATGATGGACATGGGAAGCCTCTGTACTATCTACATGCTTTTCCTCTTCTGAGGTATCTACTTAAATATTTTCTATCCTTACAAATTCGCTTTAAATTGAAGTAAAAAAGCGTTTCGTGTCAGTGTGAGATCAGAGGTTGAACTGCATGCCACAGGTTTACTTTAATGTAGCAGATCCGAAACAGGGATTAGATGACAGCTGTTATTGTCATGTTTCTTGGTCATCCAGGTGTACGCACAGTAGAGACCCCTAGTCAATTAACTTTTTCTCCTGAATTATCTGCTAGGTGATATTTTCACACTCTGTCAATGATATGCCTTTTGCATTTCCAGGAAGCAAGAAAATACGCAAGACAATCTTGAAATAATTTTTTCACCTACTTTTTAGTACCTTGTTGGGGCATCCAGCGCAGGCGCAGTACGCTTCTGGTGATGTGAGCAGGAGTGGGATTACGCATGGCCAGGGCCGCGTAGGCGCAGTGGCCCGCGACATTAAAGTTGCAAAAATGGAAGTGAGCTGCGGCAGGGGACCAGAGGATCGTTTTGTCCCGGCACTAGCACAGGACGTCTTGGTGCCTAAAGCCCCAGGTAAGTTAAACACTTTTTTTTTCTACAGCTTACAGTCATCCTTTAAATATGCTTTTGCTCTCAGCTATACCAATATTGCAGCTGTACAGTGATCCCTGGCCAAAGCATTGCCTCATTTCCACATGGAAATTCACGTCTCAATCTTTTGACATATGTAAATTTACACTACCGATAGGTTTACAGATTATCTGTCATTTAACCACATTAAAAAAATAACCTTTTTTCCTATCGTAATTTTAAAATAGATTTTCTCCAAAACGATAAGGTCTGTTTTGAAAATAAATGTTTCCCTTGTACCAACTGTTCTCATTAACCACTTGAGGACCGTGAGCTTACACCCCCCTAGTGACCAGGCTGTTTTTCAGTAATTAGGCTTTAAGGGCCGTACAACTCAGCACAAAAGTGTCCCCCCCCCCTTTTCTGCCCACCAACAGAGCTTTCTGTTGGTGGGATGTGATCACTCCCAGGATGTTTATTTATTTTTTTACAAATATTTATTGTATTATTTTTTAAAATAAATAAAGGTTTTTTACTTTTATTTTTGTAAACCCTCCCTCCCCCTGCCAGCCAACCTATGACAACGATCGTCTGTCATCGGCATCAGCCTATGACAGTGGATCGCTCCTGTCTCCCCCAGCCTTGTCACACGGCTGTCCCTAGTACAGCGCTGCCATAGATCACAGCGCTGTACAGTGTAAATAGACGGCAGTTTCGCCGTCTAACAGTCTCCTAGGGGCGATCGCTCCGTCATCCACGCAGAGATGCACGCGCATCCGCGCTTGCAATCTCCTGCAAAACCCCACCCCAGGACTTGACTCCAACTGGCGTTAGGCAGTCCTGGGGCTGCAGCCGCGATCACGCTCATCGGCATAACGCGGTCATCCAGTAGTTAATATACCCTACAAATTTGGTGATTCTAGCATGTATGGGGGCTTTTCTATCAACTGTTTAAATCAGCAGCCATTGACATTTCAAAATAATCATTAAAAAAGTGTTTGCGTAAAATACTTATTTTTTGGCAACTATTTTGCACTTGATCCTCCTCCGCAGAGATGCCCTGAAGAGTCCACCTGCTATTAAAGTCAAAACGAAACATTCGTTCACAAAATGTTACGGTGAAATTTCAAAATGTGTTCATGAACATGAAGAGCTCAGCCATCCCTAAGGACCAGATTTTCCAGCTACCATTACAGTATTTAACCATTTATGCCACCCGGACGTGATTGTCACGTCCAGGCGGCTGCTGCTGTGCTGAGGCGTGATATTGTGTGCCTGCGCGCTCTCCCATGCCGCCCCCCGTTAGCCCAGAGATTAATGAATAGGGACATAGTTCCCATTTATTGATCTAAGTCCCTGGTAGAAAGACCGATGGCTTCTTTACAGAAGCTGCAGTCTTTCTGAGAAAAAAAAAGGTTCCCGTTCTCCTTATACTTCCTGGAAGCTTCCAGGACTAAAAAAAAAAAAAAATCACTGTGGTCATCTTGTGGCCAAATAGTAAAACTACATCTACATACTTTTTTTTAATAAAATAGACACACATTATTACATTTAAAATTAACGGTTTACCTCCTACACCAAAAATTCTCCAAATAAAATTTGGACTGGACCTTGCTTTACTACATAGGCTATTTAAAGTTTCGGAGAGCTACATTTCATATATTGTGCATCAGCGCGATATATATGTACTCTAGTCAGTCAGTATTGTATTATTGTAATATTGTATATTGTTCTGTGTATCGACCTTTGTCTGCCTCTTGACCTCGAATCTGCTTAGCCCCTCTGTATTACTGCCATCTGATATCTGTGTATGACTCGGCCTGTCCCTGACTTCGCTCCTGTTTGATCCTTCCAATACGACTGACATCTGACCTATGTGTATGACTTCGGCCTGTATAACAATTTCGCACCTGTCTTAGCCTACTGTACTTTAGCCATCTGATTACCTGTGTATGATCCTAGTCTGTTATTGACCTTGCTCTGCCTCAGTCCCTGTGTACCGCAAATCTCTGACTTTGTGTATGACCTCAGTTGACGATCTGACCTCGATTATCATATATTCAGTGTACGCTTCATAGCCTGCATCACAGCCAGTGTTACAGGTGTAATAACCAGGACAAATGGGCAAATGAAATACATAGGTTTTAATTATGGTAGCATGTATTATTTTAAAGCTATAATGGATAAAAACTGAAAAATAATTAATTCTTTCCATTTTTTTCTTAATATTCCTGTTAAGATGCATTTAGAAAAAAATAATTCTTTGCAAAATGTACCACCCAAAGAAAGCCTAATTGGTGGCGGAAATAACAAGATATAGATCAATTCTTTGTGATAATTAGTGATAAAGTTATTGGCAAATGAATGGAAGGTGAAAGTTGCTCTGATGCATAAGGTGAAAAATACCCGGGGGCTGAAATGGTTAAAATGATGTCCACCAACTTTAAATCAAACAAAGAACCCCCCTCCCACCACCACAGCCCTCCATACATACTGTAAATAAGCATTTAGACCAAATAGGGGAACCTTTTTCCTTTAACCAATTAACCAGTCTCCATTTTTTTCTCTCTCACACTCACACTCACATAATATGCCTGCAGCAAGACGATTTACACTGAGAAGGATATATTTACTCAACCTTCTCTAAAAGAAGATAAAATAGCTTCCTCCTTTTTCATACCTCAGATCTCTTTTTTTTATCAGATCATCTGAAACCGTCACTGTGGTCAGTATGTGTGGTTAAAAAGAGCAGCATTTTTGTTAGTTTAATATACATAAGTGACTAATATCTGGAAGTTCCACCTCCAATTACTGAAGAAATAGAAAGTCCCTGCCTAAATCGTCCAGCATGGAAAGCAACCATACCTCCATTACTCATTCTTTCCTGACTTCTTAAGATAAAAACTGGCTATAAAGTGACCTTGCAGATCATGCTTCGCTGGTGCACTTTTCTGCAAACCAATAGTGAGTTGAGAGATCGGACAGCACTCTTCACCATGTCACAGTATGCCATTGTCGTGATGCTGGTCTGTTTCCTGAGAGCATATTCTGCACCTCACAAAGCCTACGATACATGCCCAGGCATGTCTTGTCCTTTGCTGGTAAATCACATTTGGAAGATGATGGAAAATTTAGAATATAAAACGGTATGTGCCCTTCTTCATAATGATTAAAGTGAAACTCTACTGTAGCTGGAAAAAAAACCAAACAATTCTTACATTTTAGCTTTATACATTTAGGGATTATTGACAAATCTTCCTTCGACTTGGCTAAAGCATGCAAAATTTGCATGAAATTGCAATTAATTGCACAAGATTCTTTGCAGAGACTGTGCTACGGGAATGTATTAGTTGAGTGATTGGATTAGTCAAGGAGTGGAAAATGAGCAGAAACTTCCTACTGTTTGCAGTTAGTTTCTTATGCAGCAAAATGGAAAGTTTTCTGGGCTGTTGGTTATCCACAAAGAGATCAGACTGATCAGGAAGGTGTGTGATTTCAGCTTTGGCAAGTTTTCAAAATTACAGATGTCTGAAAACTTAAATGAAAATGTATGTGTTAATAATATTTTATTTGAAAAAGTTTTGCATGCACGTGCAGTTCTGTTTTTGACCATTGTTGTCTTCAGAAGTAAACACAATACCTGTAGTTATCTACTAGGTGTTTCTAGAAGTGTTTTGTTATTATTGCACAGTGTTCCTTTTAAATTCTGTGCTCAGGTGTGTTTCTTTTAGGTTCTAATTTCTAGGTGTATTTTGGCAGTACCATTTATGTGGAATTCTACATTCCCTTTTAGTTGATTCAGTAAATAAATGTAAAAGCAAACACGAAATAAAGTTCATAGGTCTTTTTACTGTAGCCACTTTAGTAATCTTTGAAAAGAGGCAGACAAAATTGCAAACATCCATCTTTTGATTTTGTCCGGCTTTTCAGACCAAATTCCAACATCGACTTTTGGTAAGTCTAATGCAATGCATTTCTGACAAAGGGCTGGTGCACAAAGACCGCAGCAGCACTTTTCAAATCCAAAGCACTTTGAAAATCACTTGGCTAATGTTACCTTGTGAGGGTGTCTCCACAGCAGCGTTGTGATTTTTTCAAAATCGCAAATGCACTGCATGTAGCATTTTTTGGAGCGACTCAGCTTGAATGAATGAACTAAAATGCTCATTCAATAAAAATCACTATGAAAATTGCTTCACAAAATCTCAATCGATAAGAGCTAGCGGTTGCTAAAGTGATTTTGGTGTGCACTAGTCCTAGACATCCAGTGCGGGAATTGGGGGCACTCAGCAAAGGGGGTGGTGCAACACCCACTTTGGGTTGAAATATGGGGGTGCTAATAAATAAGAAATGGGAAAAAATTGCCACAATTCACCCTTTGCCGGGTATAAAAAAGGAATTTAAAAAACAACTGGTCAATTTTGCCACCTCTATGTATAATGAGGGGAAACAGATTTTCAATACTACTGTATAAACAGATTTTGCAGGGTAAACTCTCATAGTTCATAGAAGTGGTAAAGTTGGGCAATCAAAATTGGATACTGTGGATTACTGTTCTTTAGTCTTCTAGTAAACATGCCTGTATGTTTGTCATTTCATCTAAAACAGACAAAAGTGGTCTTTTCCTCATCACTAGCTTCCTGCATAGGTAGCTGCGCTGAAGTACTTTTTACTACGACAGAGGAAATAAAGTAGCTTCCTGTCTCACCACCACAGAGTACCCGCTAGCTGTATTTAATAACTACCAGACAGAAAACGTTGTTAGTACCAAAGATAATTCATGCAATATCAACAAAATAAAATCCTCAATATACTTTGTGAACAAAAAATAAAAGAACGCATAAGTACTACTTTTCAGCAAGTGACAACTCCTCTACCAACGGTGCGCTTCTTAACTTCCTGTCTTCCACTTCATAAAACTTTTTACATGCATTCTAGTCCGCAGCTATGTAAGGAGACATAGGCCTCAATTCACTAAGCTTAACTCCTGTCTTTTAACAACTCTTCAGAGCTGTTTTACAGTTATCACAAATATCACCATGGTGATAACTGTATAACAGCTCTAAAGAGTTATTAAAGACAGGAGTTAAGCTTAGTGAATTGAGGCCATTTTCTGTTCTGCAGTCACTAGGGCGTACGTCAAAAAAGGGCGTCGGGAAAAAAGGGCAGCATTAATAGCGTTTATAAAAATATTGTGCTGTATTTCGTTTACAAATAATGTTTTACAAATGTTTAAATCATTAAATAATGTGTATGAAATCGGCAATTGTGAAACCGTTAATCTTCCCTGTTTCAAAAGTGAAACTTATAATTACGTTTCTTAAAAAACGATAATATATGTTTAATCGTTATAATTGTATATTATTGTGAATAACCTTCATTTTTTGTTTCTTCTTATAATAAAATCTGAAAATATTGTTTATAACGATGATATAAATATAACTACGTTCATAATAAGTGTTGTAAAACATTAGTAAGTATTACTAAAATTGTACTAAAACTATACCTAACCCTACTCTCTCACAGAACCCTCCATGTACCTATCCCTAACCCCTAGACCCCCCTGGTGGTGCCTAAACCAAAGATCCCCCCTGGTGGTGCCTAAACCTAAGACCCCCCTGATGGTGCCTAACCCTAAGACCCCTCTGGTGGTGCCTAACCGTAACCACCCTCCTGGTGGTGTATATTGTACTGTAACTATACCTAACCCTACTCTCACACAGAACCCTACCTGTACCTATCCCTAACCCCTAGACCCCCTGGTGGTGCCTAACCCTAAGATTCCCCTGGTGGTGCCTAAACCCAAGACCCCCCTGGTGGTGCCTAACCCTAAGACCACCAGGGGGGTGGTGCCTAAACCTAAGACCTCATGGTGGTGCCAAAACCTAAGACCCCCCTGGTGGTGCCTAACCCTAAGACCCCCCTGGTGGTGCCTAAACCTAAGACCCCCTGGTGGTGCCTAAACCTAAGACCCCCCTGGTGGTGCCTAACCCTAAGACCACCAGGGGTGGTGGTGCCTAAACCTAAGACCTCCTGGTGGTGCCAAAACATAAGACCCCCTGGTGGTGCCTAAACCTAAGACCCACTTGGTGGTGCCTAAACCTAAGACCCCCCTGGTGGTGCCTAACCCTAAGACCCCCCTGGTGGTGCCTAACCCTAACCACGACCCTTAGTGATCGCTTTATTACGTGGATAATAATGTTTTACTAATAGTGACTGTAAAAAATATATTGCAATTTAGGTTACGTACTGATCGCTTTATTTTGTGAATAATAATGTTTTACAAACAGTAAGGGATAAAATGTTAAATAATGTTTTAGTTAAATAGGTAGGATAAATATGTTTAGTATTTTTATGAACGTTATTCGTCACGGGTGCATTTTCTAAACCTAAATCATCACAAGCACAGTTATAAAACATTAAAAATCGCTGGGCGCCGTTTGTAAAACATTATTAATCTCTGGCGCCCTTTTTTCCTGTTCGGCGCCCATTAAACGATATTTATTATGGGAGTGAATGGCGGCGGCCTTTTTGTCCACTAGCTGCCTGCGCCCTTTTTTTTCCTGTTACCATCACCAGGCGAAAGAGATCAAACAATGAGAAGCTGACATAATTAAATGTTCACCTTCTTCTGAGACTTGCTGTGGGTTTTTCTGTTGCTATTACATTAATGACTGTAAGGCCACATTCACAGTGGTGTATTGCAGTGTAACAGTGACTTCATAACGCAACTTACTGCACTGCAATGCACCACCTATGCAATGTTCACAGCTTGGTGGGTGTGTTGCGGTATGGCATGTTGCAGTATGGTAATGCACTGCATGCGTGCATTACTGCTAAAAGCGCATGCTAACAGTAAGAGTGAAGCATACTTTTTATTGACTGTATGCTTCACGGCACTGTTCATCTTCAGCCTTCTGATTCCTCAAGGGCAGCGATCTATCTTCAAGGATCTCAGAAATGTCTTATAGTGAAGTCAAGGTAAAAAAAAAACTGATGAGATAAACAATTGTATTTATCCTCCTATTCCCCCCCCCCCCCCAAATACTTTTTTTAAAATATCCCATGGTTTTATTTTATATTTAACCACTTGAGGACCTAGGGCTTTCTACCCCTTAAGGACCGGCCACTTTTTTTCCATTCAGACCACTGCAGCTTTCACGGTTTATTGCTCGCTCATACAACCTACCACCTAAATGAATTTTGGCTCCTTTTCTTGTCACTAATAAAGCTTTCTTTTGGTGCTATTTGATTGCTCCTGCGATTTTTACTTTTTATTATATTCATCAAAAAAGACATGAATTTTGGCAAAAAAATGATTTTTTTAACTTTCTGTGCTGACATTTTTCAAATAAAGTAAAATTTCTGTATACATGTAGCGCGAAAAATGTGGACAAACATGTTTTTGATTAAAAAAAACCCCATTCAGTGTATATTTATTGGTTTGGGTAAAAGTTATAGCGTTTACAAACTATCGTGCAAAAAGTGAATTTTCCCATTTTCAAGCATCTCTGACTTTTCTGACCCCCTGTCATGTTTCATGAGGGGCTAGAATTCCAGGATAGTATAAATACCCCCCAAATGACCCCATTTTGGAAAGAAGACATCCCAAAGTATTCACTGAGAGGCATAGTGAGTTCATAGAAGATATTATTTTTTGTCACAAGTAAGCGGAAAATGACACTTTGTGAGAAAAAAAAAAAAGTTTCCATTTCTTCTAACTTGCGACAAAAAAAAATGAAATCTGCCACGGACTCACCATGCCCCTCTCTGAATACCTTGAAGGGTCTACTTTCCAAAATGGGGTCATTTGTGGGGTGTGTTTACTGTCCTGACATTTTGGGGGGTGCTAAATTGTAAGCACCCCTGTAAAGCCTAAAGGTGCTCATTGGACTTTGGACCCCTTAGCGCAGTTAGGCTGCAAAAAAGTGCCACACATGTGGTATTGCCGTACTCAGGAGAAGTAGTATAATGTGTTTTGGAGTGTATTTTTACACATACCCATGCTGGGTGGGAGAAATATCTCTGTAAATGACAATTTGTTAATTTTTTTTACACACAATTGTCCATTTACAGAGATCTTTCTCCCACTCAGCATGGGTATGTGTAAAAATACACCACAAAACACATTATACTACTTCTCCTGAGTACGGCGATACCACATGTGTGGCACTTTTTTGCACCCTAACTGCGCTAAAGGGCCCAAAGTCCAATGAGTACCTTTAGGATTTCACAGGTCATTTTGAGAAATTTCGTTTCAAGACTACTCCTCACGGTTTAGGGCCCCTAAAATGCCAGGGCAGTATAGGAACCCCACAAATGACCCCATTTTAGAAAGAAGACACCCCAAGGTATTCCGTTAGGAGTATGGTGAGTTCATAGAAGATTTTATTTTTTGTCAAAAGTTAGCGGAAAATGACACTTTGTGAAAAAACACAATTAAAATCAATTTCCGCTAACTTGTGACAAAAAATAAAATCTTCTATGAACTCGCCATACTACTAACGGAATACCTTGGGGTGTCTTCTTTCTAAAATGGGGTCATTTGTGGGGTTCCTATACTGCCCTGGCATTTTAGGGGCCCTAAACCGTGAGGAGTAGTCTTGAAACTAAATTTCTCAAAATGACCTGTGAAATCCTAAAGGTACTCATTGGACTTTGGGCCCTTTAGCGCAGTAAGGGTGCAAAAAAGTGCCACACATGTGGTATCGCCATACTCGGGAGAAGTAGTACAATGTGTTTTGGGGTGTATTTTTACACATACCCATGCTGGGTGGGAGAAATACCTCTGTAAATGGACAATTGTGTGTAAAAAAATCAAAAGATTGTCATTTACAGAGGTATTTCTCCCACCCAGCATGGGTATGTGTAAAAATACACCCCAAAACACATTATACTACTTCTCCCGAGTACGACGATACCACATGTGTGGCACTTTTTTGCACCCTAACTGCACTAAGGGGCCCAAAGTCCAATGAGTACCTTTAGGATTTCACAGGTCATTTTTGTTTCAAGACTACTCCTCGCGGTTTAGGGCCCCTAAAATGCCAGGGCAGTATAGGAACCCCACTAATGACCCCATTTTAGAAAGAAGACACCCCAAGGTATTCCGTTAGGAGTATGGTGAGTTCATAGAAGTTTTTATTTTTTTGTCACAAGTTAGCGGAAATTGATTTTAATAGTTTTTTTTCACAAAGTGTCATTTTCCGCTAACTTGTGACAAAAAAATAAAATTTTCTATGAACTCACCATACTCCATACGGAATACCTTTGGGTGTCTTCTTTCTAGAATGGGGTCATTTGTGGGGTTCCTATACTGCCCTGGCATTTTAGGGGCCCTAAACCGTGAGGAGTAGTCTAGAAACCAAATGTCGCAAAATGACCTGTGAAATCCTAAAGGTACTCATTGGACTTTGGGCCCCTTAGCGTACTTAGGGTGTAAAAAAGTGCCACACATGTGGTACCGCCGTACTCAGGAGAAGTAGTATAATGCGTTTTGGGGTGTATTTTTACACATACCCATGCTAAGTGGGAGAAATATCTCTGTAAATGACAATTGTTTGATTTTTTTACACACAATTGTCCATTTACATAGAAATTTCTCCCACCCAGCATGGGTATGTGTAAAAATACACCCCAAAACACATTATACTACTTTTCCTGAGTACGGCGGTACCACATGTGTGACACTTTTTTGCAGCCTAGGTGCGCTAAGGGGCCCAACGTCCTATTCACAGATCATTTTGAAGCATTTGTTTTCTAGACTACTCCTCGCGGTTTAGGGCCCCTAAAATGCCAGGGCAGTATAGGAACCCCACAAGTGACCCCATTTTAGAAAGAAGACACCCCAAGGTATTCTGTTAGGTGTATGGCGAGTTCATAGAAGATTTTATTTTTTGTCACAAGTTAGTGAAAAATGACACTTTGTGAAAAAAAACCAATAAAAATTAATTTCTGCTAACTTTTGACAAAAAATAAAATCTTCTATGAACTCGTCATACACCTAACAGAATACCTTGGGGTGTCTTTTTTTCTAAAATGGGGTCACTAGTGGGGTTCCTATACCGCCCTGGCATTTTACAGGCCCAAAACCGTGAGTAGTCTGGAAACCAAATGTCTCAAAATGACTGTTCAGGGGTATAAGCATCTGCAAATTTTGATGACAGGTGGTCTATGAGGGGGCGAATTTTGTGGAACCGGTCATAAGCAGGGTGGCCTTTTAGATGACAGGTTGTATTGGGCCTGATCTGATGGATAGGAGTGCTAGGGGGGTGACAGGAGGTGATTGATGGGTGTCTCAGGGGGTGGTTAGAGGGGAAAATAGATGCAATCAATGCACTGGGGAGGTGATCGGAAGGGGGTCTGAGGGGGATCTGAGGGTTTGGCCGAGTGATCAGGAGCCCACACAGGGCAAATTGGGGCCTGATCTGATGGGTAGGTGTGCTAGGGGGTGACAGGAGGTGATTGATGGGTGTCTCAAGGTGTGATTAGAGGGGGGAATAGATGCAAGCAATGCACTGGCGAGGTGATCAGGGCTGGGGTCTGAGGGCATTCTGAGGGTGTGGGCGGGTGATTGAGTGCCCTAGGGGCAGATAGGGGTCTAATCTGATAGGTAGCAGTGACAGGGGGTGATTGATGGGTAATTAGTGGGTGTTTAGGGTAGAGAATAGATGGAAACACTGCGCTTGGGTGGTGATCTGATGTCGGATCTGCGGGCGATCTATTGGTGTGGGTGGGTGATCAGTTTGCCCGCAAGGGGCAGGTTAGGGGCTGATTGATGGGTGGCAGTGACAGCGGGTGATTGATGGGTGGCAGTGACAGGGGGTGATTGATGGGTGGCAGTGACAGGGGGTGATTGATGGGTGATAGGTGATTGGCAGGTGATTGACAGGTGATCAGTGGGTTATTACAGGGAAGGACAGATGTAAATATTGCACTGGCGAATTGATAAGGGGGGGTCTGAGGGCAATCTGAGCGTGTAGGCGGGTGATTGGGTGCCCGCAAGGGGCAGATTAGGGTCTGATCTGATGGGTAACAGTGACAGGTGGTGATAGGGGGTGATTGATGGGTAATTAGTGGGTGTTTAGAGGAGAGAATAGATGTAAACGCTGCGCTTGGGTGGTGATCTGATGTCGGATCTGCGGGCGATCTATTGGTGTGGGTGGGTGATCAGATTGCCCGCAAGGGGCAGGTTAGGGGCTGATTGTTGGGTGGCAGTGACAGGGGGTGATTGATGGGTGATAGGTGATTGGCAGGTGATTGACAGGTGATCAGTGGGTTATTACAGGGAAGAACAGATGTAATTAATGCACTGGTGAATTGATAAGGGGGGGTCAGAGGGCAATCTGAGCATGTGGGCGGGTGATTGGGTGCCCGCAAGGGGCAGATTAGGGTCTGATCTGATAGGTAAAAGTGACAGGTGGTGATAGGGGGTGATTGATGGGTGATTGATGGGTAATTAGTGGGTGTTTAGAGGAGAGAATAGATGTAAACAATGGATTTGGGAGGTGATCTGATGTCGGATCTGTGGGCGATCTATTGGTGTGGGGGGGTGATCAGATTGCCCGCAAGGGGCAGGTTAGGGGCTGATTGATGGGTGGCAGTGACAGGGGGTGATTGACGGGTGATTGACGGGTGATTGACAAGTGATTGACAGGTGATTGACAGGTGATCAGGGGGATAGATGCATACAGTAAACAGGGGGTGGTCTGGGGGGGGGGGGGGGGTCTGGGGAGAATCTGAGGGGTGGGGGGTGATCAGGAGGGGGCAGGGAGCAGGGGGGGGGGGATAAAAAAAAATAGCGTTGACAGATAGTGACAGGGAGTGATTGATGGGTAATTAGGGGGGTGATTGGGTGCAAACAGGGGTCTGGGGGGTGGGCAGGGGGGGGTCTGATGGGTGCTGTGGGCGATCTAGGGCAGGGGGGGGGAGAAATCAGTGTGCTTGGGTGCAGACTAGGGTGGCTGCAGCCTGCCCTGGTGGTCCCTCTGACACTGGGACCACCAGGGCAGGAGGCAGCCTGTATAATACACTTTGTAAACATTACAAAGTGTATTATACACTTTGTATGCGGCGATCGCGGGGTTAACATCCCGCCGGCGCTTCCGTATAGCCGGCGGGATGTTGCGGCGGGCGAGCGGTGACAGGCGCCGGCGGAGGATCACGTCACGGATGATGCGATCGCTCCGCCCATGCCCTTAGAAGGACCGCCGCCTCTGTGGGTGAGCCGGTCCTTCAGGGCTCCACTTCCCGGCCGCCTCTGTGCGTTAGGCGGTCGGGAAGTGGTTAAACATTGACAAAGTAGTTTGCAAGTTTTATTGTCTCTGCTCAATGGCAGTTTATTAAGTGTCCCAGAGTTCAAATTCAAGAACTATTGGCTTTCTATCTCTTCCTTACCCTCAGAAGTTGTATTCTGCCTGGAAAACTTTTATTGCTGTAATTTGCTTATCAGTGAGGTTCACTATATTCCCAGCAAGTTAGACAGACACGGTCACATGTCCAAAAAAGTACTCTTTTATAAACTAAATAAAATAAAAATAAAAAAAGATAAACAGCGTGGTTATTAATATGTCTTGTATTGCACATACACATGTTTATCTCGTTATGTCACATGTTGCCTCGGGTACACTTTAGTTCATTTTTAAAGCAATAGTCTTGGGATGGTCAAAAGATGTAAAGGAATAGGTGGCCAAACATGATACAAGAAAAAGATGTGATTTAAAAGCAATTCAATAAAAAATGATCGGTTGTACAGAAAACTCAAAAAGATTTTTTTTCTATTCGAGTAAGAAATCTGATTACATTTTGATTTTTTTTTCAATAAAACTTGATTGGTAGTGGTGGAAATTTATTTTTTCTGAGTTGTCATCTTTTTCACAGATTTATGATATATTGGTCAGACTTTTGAAAATATTACAATCAGAAAAATTGATTGTTTTTCTCGAATTGAAAAGAAATATAAAATAATTTTGTCGCATGTGGCCACCTTAACATTGACATTGATGTAGTCTAGACAATGGTGCATCGATTAATAACTAGACATTTATAATATGTCAAGTCTCTGACGTTGTGTAGCTTTACTCAGCTATTTTAACGTCATGGGATAAGCATGCTAGGATAAAACACATTTTTTGTAAGTCAAGTCCTTATAGTCTCCTCAGGGTCCTATAGTAAACCCCCATCTTCTTACATATTCTGATAAATACTACTGCAGCTAGCGCTTGTTACAATATAAGAGCAGTGGTTAACCTTTCCTAATTATTATTATGCATATATCTTGTTACAGCTGAATACAGGAACTCGCGCAAGCAATGTGACCAACTGCACTCTAGTAAGTTGTACCTGTATTTTATTTTCTCACTTCAATTGTGCGTATGCAACTGTGCATGTGTACTGTATGGGGGGGGGGGGCTGAGTGTATTGGAATTTGGAGCAACCCAAGTCTCAATTTCTCACACATGGCTTTGTGGCCAGTAGGTGAGGCGTCAGCAAGAACACTGCTAATCCTCCCCCTCTGCCCCTAACACACACACACAGTTTTCACAAACCCAATGTGTTTTAACAGTGGGAAGGTGCTTGGAGCTGTGCGAGGTGAAAGATGCTCCCCTCCTTATTCACAAAGAATTATGCACTGGTCTTTGCTTTTGGATGTATCTGGCATTACGTTTGTTTTAACATTGGGGGGGGGGGGGGGGGTGCTTTTAATGTGCGAGGTGAAAATCCTTGCCTTCCTTCTCACAAACAACCATGCATAATCTTTAACTTTGGAGTTATCCAGTATTAAGGACATTTAGTTTACATGCTATAGTAGGCTTTAGTGAATCTGAGGAGGGACTATGGAGTGGTGGACAAAGGAGGGGTAAGAAGGAAAATAATGTGCTTGGTCTGTGCTTGGCCGATGTGATCGGGCACTTCATACCTCTCCGTGATGCATTGGGGAGTAATAGAGCCACCGTACAAGGCAGATTCTCAGCAGAGATGGCTGAGAACCGTCTACCACATGTATGAGGCTCAACCCTAAGTATACTCTCTATGGCCAGTATCTTCAGCTAGGCAGACAGGAAAACGTTTTCAGACACAGAATATTACCTTGTACATCATAAATAAAACCCCACAAGTGACCCCATTTTAGAAAGACGACGCCCCAAGGTATTCCATTAGTAGTATGGTGCGTTCATAGAAGATTTTATTTTTTGTCACAAGTTAGCGGAAAATTGATTTTTTTTTTCCACAAAGTGTCTATTTCCACTAACTTGTGACAAAAAATTAAATATTCTATAAACTCACCATACTACTAATGGAATACCTTGGGGTGTCTTCTTTCTAGAATGGGGTCATTTGTGGGGTTCCTATACTGCCCTGGCATTTTAGGGGCCCTAAACCGTGAGGAGTAGTCTAGAAACCAAATGCCTCAAAATGACCTGTGAATAGGATGTTGGGCCCCTTAGCGCACCAAGGCTGCAAAAAAAGTGTCACACATGTGGTATCGCCGTACTCAGGAGAAGTAGTACTGTATAATGTGTTTTGGGGTGTATTTTTACACATACCCATGCTGGGTGGGAGAAATATCTCTATAAATGGACAATTGTGTGTGTAAAAAACAGACATATTTCTCCCACACAGCATGGGTATGTTTATTTAATTTTTTCACACACAATTGTCCATTTACAGAGAGATTTATCCCACCCAGCATGGGTATGTGTAAAAATACACGCCAAAACACATTATACTACTTCTCCTGAGTACAGCCGGGTGATCAGAAGCCTGAAGGGGGCAGATTAGGGCCTGATCTGATGGAAAGGAGTGCTAGAGGGTGACAGGAGGTGATTGATGGGTGTCTCAGGGGGTGATAAGAGGGGAGAATAGATGCAATCAATGCACTGGGGAGGTGATCGGAATAGGGTCTGAGCAGTGGTGTAGCTAAGGAGCTGTGGGCCCCGATGCAAGTTTTACAATGGGGCCCCCCAAGCACTCTATACATAACAATTGATACGGCGCACCAAAACCTGCCAATGGCAACTACAGTGTCAGAGGTGCAAGAAGGGGATGGGGAACAGTTTGTTAATGATTACCACTATTCAAACTATCTATAGAAGTGATTATTATGAACACAGGACCAATAGAGAGCTAATACTGCAGTTAAGGGAGGGCCCTTTGGAGCTCCTCTGCCCCAAGGGCCCACGATGCGGTCGCAACCTCTGCACCCCCTATTGCTACGCCCCTGGGTCTGAGGGGGATCTGAGGGTTTGGTCGACTGATCAGGAGCCCACACGGGGTAAATTAGGGCCTGATCTGGTGGGTAGGTGTGCTAGGGGGTGACAGGAGGTGATTGATGGGTGTCTCAAGGTGTGATTAGAGGGGGAAATAGATGCAAGCAATGCACTGGGGAGGTGATTCGGGGGGGGGGGGGGGGGGTCTGAGGGCAATCTGAGGGTATGGTCGGGTGATTGGGTGCCTGCAAAGGGGCAGATGAGGGTCTGATCTGATGGGTATGATGGGTAGCAGTGACAGGGGGTGATTGATGGGTGATTGATGGGTGATCAGTGGGTGATTAGAGGGGAGAACAGATGTAAATAATGCACTGGAGAGGTGTTCAGGCGGGGTCTGAGGGTGAACTGAGGGTGTGGGCGGGTATTTGGGTGCCTGCAGGGGGCAGTTTAGGGTCTGATCTGATGGGTAGCAGTGACAGGTGGTGACAGGGGGTGACGGGGTGATTGATAGGTGATCAGGGTGTAATTAGAGGGGAGAATAGATGCAAGCAATGCACTGGCGAGGTGATCAGGGCTGGGGTCTAAGAGCATTCTGAGGGCGTGGGCGGGTGATTGGGTGCCCGCAAGGGGCAGATCTGATGGGTAGCAGTGATAGGTGGTGACGGGATGACAGGTTGAATGATAGGTGATCAGTAGGTAATTACAGGGGAGAATATATGGAAGCAATGCACTGGCGAGTTGATCAGGGGGGGGGGTCTAGGGGGATATTTAAGGGTGTGGGCGGGTTATTGGGTGCCCAAGGGGCAGATTAGGGTCTGATCTGATGGGTAGCAGTGACAGGTGGTGACAGGGGGTGATTGATGGGTGATTGATGGGTGATCAGTGGGTGATTAGAGGGGAGAACAGATGTAAACAATGCACTTGGGAGGTGATCTGAGGGCGGGTCTGCGGGCGATCTGGCAGTGACAGGGGGTGATTGATGGGTGATTGACAGGTGATCAGTGGGTGATTACAGGGGAGAATAGATGTATACAGTAAACAGGGGGGGGGTCTGGGGAGGATCTGAGGGTGTGTGTGGGGGGGAGGGGGTGATCAGGAGCCCCCAGGGGGCAGTTTAGGACCTAATATAAAAAATAGCATTGACAGATAGTGACAGAAAGTGATTGATGGGTGATTAGGGGGGTGATTGGGTGCAGGGGGCTCTGAAGGGTGCTGTGGGCGATCAGAGGGCGGGGGGGGGGGCAGGATCAGTGCTGTGTTGTGCTTCACTCTCGGGGCTGCAACCTGCCCTGGTGGTCCCTCGATCACTGGGACCACCAGGGCAGGAGGCAGCCTGTATAATACGCTTCATGTACATTACAAAGCGAATTATATGCTTATGTCGCGGCAGATTGGGGGTCAACAACCCGCCGGCGCTGCTAATTGGCCGGCGGGTTGAGGTCGCGGGTGGGCGGAACCTATTGCCGGCGGCTGCACGGACATGCAGCACGCGATCCCCAGCCAGCTAGTCCGCAACTACTGATGGGCGTATTGCGATCTTTGCCGCCGCCCATGGTCTGTGGGCGGTCGGCAAGTGGTTAAGTGATTATTTTGCTTGCAAATGTGCTAAATGGTTATTTTTATTAATTAGGTGATACATAAGTCATGTTTGAGAAGTTTTGTGAATACAGCCCTTTGTCATAAAATGTCTAGAGATGGCCCGAATGGTTCGCCGGCAAACGGTTCCAGGCGGACTTCCGGGGTTTGGGGGAGAACAGCTAACTTTTCTGGAAGTTCAGTTCGCCCCCATAGTGCATCATGAGGGTCAACTTTGACCCTCTACATCACAGTCAGCAGGCACATTGTAGCCAATTAGGCTACACTCCCTCCTGGAGCTCCACCCCCCCTTATAAAAGGCAGGCAGCGCCAGGCATTGGACTCACTCGTGTGCCTGAAGTAAATAGAGAAGGGATAGCTGCTGCAGACTCTCATAGGGAAAGCTTAGTTAGGCTCTTGTAGGCTTGTTAGCTTGTTCCTGGTTGATTGTTATTGCTAAAAAAGCACCCCTCAACAGCTCTTTTGAGAGCTAATCTTGTTCTTGTAAATTTTTTTTTTTGTGGCCCACTTGCATTATATACAGTCCTGTCAGTCAGTCGCAGCTGGCCTTTGGCCCCTTGGTGGTATAATTACTACTGTGCCAGGTGCACATTATAATACCCATCACTGCATATACCTACTACCTGTTGTTCCCTTCCCACCCACCTACCTACGTGAGTGATATTTAATACCACCAGTCACTGTACCTGTTCATGGTACGTGTGTGTGACAGGTGCACATTTGTAATATCCATCACTGCATATACCTACCTGTTGTGTTCAGTGCACCCACCCACCTACCTACGTGAGTGCGCGCAGTGTGATATTCCACTCCGTGCATACCTGTTAACTGCACCTGTGTGACTGCACATTGTATTAGTCAAGTCAGTGCATACCTTTCACTTCATCCCCCCCCCCATATGGACAAAACGGACAAAACAGGTAGAGGCAGACCCAGAGGAAGGCCACCCGGCAGGTCTGTGCAAGGTCGTGCTGATGTGATTTCGTGTGGCCCTGCACCAAAGTACAGTGCTCAGAAGAAGGCACGTCCCATCAACTCCCTAGATTGTCAGGACGTGGTTGATTATTTAACACAGAACACCTCATCTTCCGCAGCCACCAGCGCTACTACAAGCACCACATCCATTCCATTTGACGGTTCGCAGGAGTTATTTGGTGGGGAAATCACTGATGCACAACCATTATTGTTACAACCAGATGAAGGCGCTAAGCAAGTCACACCACCTCATATGTCTGAGTTACTCAGACATATGAGGTGGTGTAACTTGCTTAGCTGTGTGAGGAGGAGGAGGATGAAATACCTGCTGTTGGTGCAGTTTTGGAGGTGTATGAGGCAAGCGAAGCTGGGCAGGATGATTACGATGATGACGATGATACGGATGCCACGTATGTTCCCAATAGAGGAGATGAATCGGGGGACAGTTCAGAAGAGGAATCAGAGAGGAGTAGGAGGAGACGAGTTCCTGAAAGAAGCAGGGGGAGCTCGTCGACAGAAACAGCTGTCGGCAGTGTCCAGCTCCATGTATCGCCACCTATCTACAGCCAGCCAACATGCCCTTCAATATCAGCTGCTGAGGCCACCATAGTGCCAACACGCCAGGGGGGCTCAGCGGTTTGGACATTTTTTAGTATGTCTGCCGTAGATCAGAGCAATGCCATCTGTTCTCTCTGCCTCCAAAAATTGAGCCGTGGAAAGGCCAACACCCACGTAGGGACAACTGCCTTACGAAGGCACATGGAGAAAAGGCACAAACTGCAATGGGAAGTGCACCAGAGGAAAAGCAGCACACAAAAGAAAAGCCACCCTCAGGGGCGTAGCAATAGGGGTTGCAGAGGTAGCGACCGCATCGGGGCCCTTGGGCCAGAGGGGCCCCGAAGGGCCCTCCCTCAACTATAGTATTAGCTCTCTATTGGTCCTGTGCTCATAATAATCACTTCTTTAGATACTTTGAATAGTGGTAATCATTAACTAACTGTTCCCCATTCCCTTCTTGCCCTTCTGACACTGTAGTTGCCATTGTCAGGTTTTGGTGCATCGTATCAATTGTTATTTATAAAATGCTTGGGGGCCCCATTGTAAAACTTGCATCGGGGCCCACAGCTCCTTAGCTACGCCACTGGGCCCACCCTTCTTCTCGTTTTCCTCCTTCAGGTGCAGCATCTTCAGCCGTTTTCTCCCTTGCACCTTCACAGCCACCCTCCTCCACTCCGCCTCTGACCTTGAGCGGTTCCTGCTCCTCTGCCCACAGCAGCAAGGTGTCTGTGAAGGAAATCTTTGAGCGAAAGAAGCCAATTTCTGCCAGTCACCCCCTTGCCAGCCATCTGACAGCTGGTTTGGCGGAACTGTTAGCCCACGAGCTGTTACCATACCAGCTGGTGGACTCTGAGGCCTTCCGTAAATTTGTGGCCTTTGAGACACCGCAGTGGAAGATGCCAGGCCGCAATTATTTCTCTAAAAAGGTGATACCCAAACTGTACCGTGAAGTTAAGAGGCAAGTGGTGTCATCTCTGGCACACAGCGTTGAGTAAAGGTTTCACCTGACCACGGATGCCTGGTCTGCCAAGCACGGTCAGGGCAGGTACATTACTTACACAGCCCATTGGGTCAACCTGGTGACCGATGGGAAGCAGGGAGTACCTGGCTGTGCAGCGGACAAACATGTGACACCTCCACGGCTTGCAGGCAAGCCTCCTGCCACCTTCTCTCCTCCTGCTACATCCTCTTTGCTGTCGTCGTCCTCCTCCTCCTTGGCTGAGTGGCAATTCAACTCTACTGGTGCTGCGATCTCCTCTCTAGCTACACAGCCCCAGCTCCCCAGGGTCTATGCTGCATGCCAGGTACAACAGTGTCACGCCATCTTAGACATGTCTTGCCTCAAAGCGGAGAGTCACACTGGAGCAGCTCTCCTGGCTGCTCTTAACAAACAGGTGGATCAGTGGCTGACCCCGCACTAGCTGGAGATCGGCAACATGGTGTGTGACAACGGCAGCAATCTAATTTCCACTTTGAATTTGGGAAAGCTGACACATGTAACCTGCATTGCACATGTGCTGAATGTAGTCATTCACAGATTTAGAGGACGTCCTGAAGCAGGCCAGGAAGTTGTGTGGGCACTTCAGGCGGTCTTACACGGCCATGGCACGCTTTGCGGACATTCAGCGGAGAAACAAGTTGCCGGTGAGACGCCTGATTTGCGATAGCCCGACTCGCTGGAATTCTACCCTCCTTATGTTCTCTCGCCTGCTAGAACAGGAGAAAGTCGTCACCCAGTACCTCTACAACTACAGTAGAAGGACACAGTCTGGGGAGATGGGGATGTTCTGGCCCAACAACTGGACACTCATGCAAAATGCATGCAGGCTCATGCAGCCGTTTGAGGAGGTGACCAACCTGGTTAGTCACAGTGAGGGCACCATCCACGACTTGATCCCATACGCTTACTTCCTGGAGCGTGCCGTGCGTAGAGTGGTGGATCAAGCTGTGGAGGAGCAGTTACGGGAGGAAGCATTGTGGGATCAATTCTCATCAGAACCAGATGTTTCCTCAACACCTGCGGCAGCACAGAGGGGGAGGAGGAAGAGGAGGAAGAGTAGTGTGGGGAAGAGGAGTCAGACTTGTAACTTTGTGGAGATGGCGTCATTGATGCTGTCCAGCCTGTTGAGGGACCCCCTTATAAAAAAACTCAAGGGGAATGAGCTGTACTGGGTGGCCACGCTAGTAGACCCTCGGTATAGGCACAAAGTGGCGGACATGTTACCAACTCACCTGAAGGCAGAAATGATGCAGCACATGCAGAACAAGCTGGCAACTATGCTTTACAATGCGTTTAAGGGTGATGTCACAGCACAACGCAATAAAGGTACCACTGCTAGTAATCCTTCTCCCATGTCCACGCAGGCAAGGACAGGATGCTCCAGCGATCTCATGGTGATGTCAGACATGCAGACATTCTTTAGTCAAACGCCTCGCCTTTGCCCTTCCGGATCCACCCTCCACCAACGCCTGGACCGGCAGGTAGCCAACTACCTGGCCTTAAGTGTGGATGTAGACACTGTGAGCAGCAATGAACCCTTGGACTACTGGGTGCGCAGGTTTGACCTGTGGCCAGAGCTGTCCCAATTTGCCATCCAACTTCTGTCTTGCCCTGCCTCAAGCGTCCTGTCAGAAAGGACCTTCAGCGCAAGTCACAAAAGTGTTCAGTACCTCACCTTTATCAAAATGAATGAGGCATGGATCCTGGAGGGCTAACCCAAGACTAAGTCAGTCCCCACACACAGCATCTCTGCCTGCACGCCGCTTGACTGCCTGCCCCAAGACTAAGTCGCTCCCCACACAGCACCTCTGCCACCACCAACAGGGTCCAGGACTCCAGGTGGATTCCTGAATTTTTAAGGCTGCTGCTAGCATGGCATGTGCCAATTCCCCTTCATGATCATTACCTTGCAGCGGTAAAGGGGCTTGGGTATCACAATGAAGCCATGTCCGCCGGCTATATGAGAGTCTTGAGGGGGGAGGCACACCCAAGATAATAAGGTCGTTGCTTCATTGTGGACAGACCAAATTTGATCAGCTGGACAGTCACTGTTGTTCTATCACTGAGCTACCACAGCCCGGCGACCATATGGGCTTGAAATCCGCCTGCACTCTTGCCATGGTGCGCACTAGTCCAGCACGGCCGTCATTACACAAACAGCTGTTTGCGGTGCGTTACAATGTGAGTTTGGTGTGTCAGTGTGAAGCAGTACTCTAATTACACTCCCTGATTGATGTATACACATGCAAGATGTTTTAAAGCACTTTAGGCCTGCAATTTAGCATTCAATGTGATTTCTGCCCTTAAAACGCTGCTTTGCGTCAAATCTAGATTTTTCCCCGGGACTGTTGGCGTCTATCCCACTCCGCCATGCCCCCCTCGAGGTGTTAGACCACTTGAAACATCTTTTCCAACACTTTTCTGGCCAGCATAAGTGGTTCTAGTTTTCAAAGTTCGCCTCCCCATAGAAGTCTATTGCGGTTCGCGAAAGTTTGCGCAAACCGAACTTTTGCGGAAGTTCGCGAACCGAAAAGCAGAGGTTCGGGTCATTTCTAAAAATGTCTTTTAAGCCACCAGCAAGCAAGAAAATACTCAAATCTGATAGCACTTTTCACCAACTTTTGGGTACCTTTTCAGTTGTGAAATGCAAAAAAATTAGTTTAAAGAGAAGATGGAAATTATCTCCTAGGAGCTAACTCAGGTGAAAAAGTTAATTGCATATGGGCCCAAATGACAGGAAAAACAATGAATAAATACTATCCCAGCACAAGACTGGTCGAGGAGAGTAAACACTGTTTTTATCTTCATCTTTAAAACATCAGATGGCATAAGAAGCTCTTATTATTGATGTGTTTCTAGGAACAAATAGTGGCTACTTTACTAATGTGCAATGAAAACACAGTGGAAGGAAAAGCTTGAAACTATTTTTTTTTTCTTTTAACAAATCAATGAATTATTCATTTCAGATTGGCTGCAACCTGAACATTTTTCTAAAAGAGCTGAAATCAAGATGGAATTGTATGGTAAGGTTTTTGATTTTTGAGATTTTCTTTATAGTATAAACTGACCATCATCCTGTCCTGTGTAGTGCATTCCAGATGCACCCATGTTAGTCTCATATTATACAATACCTACGGTATTTCTTGAGGTTTGCCAAGATTTACATAATCAAGTAATCTGTTATGTTAGCTTTAACATTTTCTATTCTTTCCTTTATGATTCATTACATTTTCTGTTATTATTATTTATATAGCGCTAACATCTTTTGCAGCGCTTTACAGAGTATATAGTCTTGTCACTAACTGTCTTTTAGAGGAGCTCGCAATCTAATCCCTACTACAGTCATATGTCCATTGTAGTCTAGGGCCAATTTAGGGGGAAGCCAAGTAACTTATCTGTATGTTTCTGGGGTATGGGACAAAACCCACGTAGACTTGGGTAGAATATACAAACTCCGTGCAGATAGTGCCCTGGATGGGATTCAAAGCAGGGACCCAGGGCTGCAAGGTGAGAGTGCTATTCACTACGTTACTGTGCTGCAATGATATATACATGGTTCCCTATTTAAAGAATAATATCTTGAATTTAAGATTCATTTTGCAAAGGCATATTTAAAAAAAAACAGCATTTCAGTATGCATGCGTCCATTTTTTATTTTTTTACAATTTCTGTGTAGCCTAAAGGTGCCCATACACTTAAGCTATGTACCCACATCCAGATGGATTGGGGATTTCTGATGCAGGACGAACAAATCTGCAAGCATAGTTGGCATCATCAGAAATGAACGCTCATGTAAATAATCGTTTACACAATCCCGGCAAATTAACGTGAAAGTCAATAATCCTTCACGATTTAATCCAACATGGCGGTCGTTAAAATGATGGTACGTGATCAGGTGTGGACCTTTAGAGATGAGCACCAATTGAATCCAAAAGATCCATTCCTTTCAGATGAAATCTGATCAGAGAGGGATGGAATCCTTCCACACACTACTCTACTAATAGATTTCAGCATGAACGTTAACAAAAAATCTATCAAACCGTAACATTGCACTGTTCAGTGCATTGCAACGCTATGGGCCCTTTAATCTGCCACCACTCATGACCCTGAGCTGATCGATAGTTTTCATCCAGGGTGATTCACCTATTTGATTGATTTTCAGCCAAAATAGATTTCTAGCAGATTTGATTTGAGTGATCGAATCTTCCCAGTAACCAGTGGTAAAGATTGATAAATCTATGGACACCATTAAGGTGGCATTCATTCATTAATGGCCATCGGATTAAGCCAAGAGATGAATCCCTATTTGATCAAAATCTGATCAGAGAGAAATCTATTTGTAACGATTGTGAAACTTTCCCTGTGATCAGCGCACAACGCGTGCGCTGACACGGCGGAAATCCTCCACAAGCGTATAATTTGCAGGAACCCAGCAAAAGGTGCTACGCACCCGTAGAGGGAAAATTCCTGTCGGCAGATGGCGCTGGGGAGTGCAGAGGAACCAATCCTCTGTACCTCCACAAATGCCAGACAGGAATTGTACGAAACGCAGAACGCAATCGCAAGAGAGGCGATTGCGAATGAGAATGAGCAAAGGAACAGGTTGTATGTGTGTGTGCCAATCCAGTCGCCACCCCGCAACCGCACACACACAACAGCAGATAGGAAATAGGAACGCGATCGCGAGAGGTGCGATCGCCAGACGAGACACAAGCAGATCAGAACAGAATACGAGGTTAGCAAAGGCACAGCAAATAATACAATGAGGAGATACGGAAAATAACAAATGCTAGCTAACCGCGAACACCGCACTCATTCGCAACAGTGCACGCGGTTATGCGCGGTCTCCACGTGATAAGCACAATAGAGACAAGCACGCCTAACTAACCATTAACAGACAAACATGAAACAGAGGACGCGAGCGCTTGCTTAACGGTTACCTCACCGAGCCTCCAGCAAGCGTAGCAGACAGACACACGAAAACAGGGACAAGCGACAGATAGGATCCACAGCACTAGCGAAAAGTGGCTAGCGCGATCCAAGTACAGAGTAGCAGAACAGAAGGATCCCCAGCGCCAGCGAAAAGTGGCCAGCGCGATCCCAGAAGACAGAACAGAAGGATCCCCAGCGCTAGCGAAAAGTAGCTAGCGCGATCCCAGGAGACAGAACAGAAGGATCCCCAGCGCTAGCGAAAAGTAGCTAGCGCGATCCCAGGAGACAGAACAGAAGAGATAGCTGGTAGCAACCGCTGCACCAGCTATACTCCAAGAACAGAGATCAGAACCATTTCCTGTCGACCACCATTGGGACTGGACAATGGCAACAGGCAAGACAAGACAGAACAGGCAATACAGATAATACAATCCTAACTGCACTAGGGAAATCTGCCTAGCGCAGATTCAGGAATTACTCTAAGCTGATGTTCAAACAGAGAGCAAGGCTGACACCCCACCAGGAGTGTTACATAGGACGAAATCCTTATGAACAGCGAAGCATTGTGGGAAAGACATAGTACTTATAGTACACGCCTCCAATGAATGTGGCCAGGCAATTTGCATGACAACGTATGCAAATTCCTCTGCAAGCACAAGCTGCAAAACTGACAGAAGCTCTTCTTTCCAGAGTCCTGCAACATGCAAACCTACACAATGGTCAAAAGGCTGGCTGCCTGCACAGGCAGCTGAGCAAATCATCACACTATTACAGGTAAACTGAAGGCAGATTAATTACCATATTGCCCATAGTATATGGGGAGAAAAACATTTTCTCCTAAGTTTTCTCCTAGGCGGTATTTTTAGAATTTGTCATAAAATATATTTTAATTCACCAGCAAGCAAGAAAATACTCAAAATAAATGTGATAGTGCCTTTTCACCAACTTTTTGGTACTTTTTCAATTGTAAAATGCTGAAAATTTAGTATAAAGAGAAGATGAAAAATAATTTCCTAGGAGATAATTTTTTTTTCTCCTGGTGGACCATAAGGTGTGGTTACCGAATCAGGCGATGCACCTGTGCTGATGCGACTTTGCATCTGTATCACTTTTGCCGTGACATGCATGGCTATAGGGATTCGGATGCATTAGCCTCAATTCTGGTAGCTGTGTTGTTTTTGTTGTTGTTGGGAAAATACTGCAATTATTTTTTAGGCAATTCTAAAAGATTTTTCCACATGCAACCATTTTTTGGTAATTTTCAAAAAATGCGGTAAAAAGAGTGAAAAATGTGGTAAAATTGCAGCATTTCAATGGTGGGCATATGGTAAATAAAAATAATAACGTAGCTACCTATGGAAAGTATATTTGTAAGCATCACTATAAAAAAAAAAAAACATTAAATATTTATATTTTTATTTCTACTATTCTTTTCTATTACACAGCCTGAATAGGAACTCCACTAAAATAGTAATAAGAACTGAATAGGAACTCTCCTAAAAACTTCAAAATGCACACAAAAATTGACTTTACCGCCAGGTACAGGCAGGTCTTAAACTAAACTCAAAATAATTTGCTAAAATGCGCACTAATTTCCATGAGAATTCAGATTTTCAATAAAATAGCGCAAAATACCGAACATTTTATGACCTGATTTACCACATTCAGCAATTTATGACTAAAATCTATCATAATTGCAAATGTGCTAAATTACCATATATGCAGTAAAACGGCCACTAACACTACCAGAATTGAGGCCAATCTGCAGAAAACTGCAGCATTTTTTCCCCACATGTGATTGAATTGCAACCTATTTATTTCAGTAGTAGAGATGTCGCGAACCGCCGATTTTCGGTTCGCGAACCGGGTTTGCGAACTTCCTCGGAAGGTTCGGTTCGCGGAAAAGTTCGCGAACCGCAATAGACTTCAATGGGGAGGCGAACTTTGAAAAATAGAAAAAATTATGCTGGCCACAAAAGTGATGGAAAAGATGTTTCAAGGGGTCTAACACCTGGAGGGGGGCATGGCGGAGTGGTATAATACATGCCAAAAGTCCCGGGGAAAAATCTGGATGTGACGCAAAGCAGCGTTTTAAGGGCAGAAATCACATTGAATGCTAAATTGCAGGCCTAACGTGCTTTCAAACATCTTGCATGTGTATACATCAATCAGGGAGTGTAATTAGAGTACTGCTTCACACTGACACACCAAACTCACTGTGTAACGCACCACAAACAGCTGTTTGTTGTGTGTTGTGACGGCCGTGCTGTACTACTGCGCAACATGGCGAGATTGATTTTCCTCACTCAGTGATGTCAGGTAATGTATGACTTCATTCTCAACTTTCCATGGCACTGTTAAAAAGCTTACGTTTTTTTTTAAATTACATTTTCTACTTGCTGTGTACTTGTTCAGTACCACTACAATGAGAATCCTGTGGAGGCGGGCAAGTCTGCCATTGTGACCCCGGGTAATGGTCGGGGAATGAGGGGTTTGAATCCGGTGTGGAGCCTGAGCAACGGCTACCACTACACATCCAAGGAGGGCAGCGGGCAGGCATGCACGCCCGCCCGCCCCGAGGTAGTGACCAAAAATAACAATACAGGAGGAGGACTTTCGAGGCCCTGCTGTGTATTTGAAATGAATGTACTTTAAATCCTTTAACGAGAACCAGTTATGGCGGGCAAAGATGACACCACATTCCTTTCACGAGAATCATATGGAGGCGGGCAAGTCTGCCATTTGTGACCCCGGGTAATGGCCGGGGAATGAGGGATGGAATCCGGTGTGGAGCCTGAGAAACGGCTACCACTACACATCCAAGGAAGGCAGCAGCAGGCATGCACGCCCGCCCCAAGGTAGTGACCAAAAATAACAATACAGGAGGTGGACTTTCGAGGCCCTGCTGTGTATTTGAAATGAATTCACTTTAAATCCTTTAACGGGAATCCGTTATGGAGGGCAAGTCTGCCATTGTCACCGTGGGGAATGAAGGTTGGATTCCGGCCCGAAGTGGGAGCCTGCTGAGACCCATGCTGTAGCTGCCCTGACCGTGCTTTGCAGACCAGGCATCTGTGGTCAGATGGACCCTTGAGCCAGCGGAAGACAAACCAAGTCGAAAGCATTTGCCAAGAATGTTTTACGGAGGGCAAGTTTTTTTGCCCTTTTTTTCAATTTTTTGAAAATGATAGATGGTTGTATTTTTAAATTGTTTGAAAGTTTAGATGGTTGTATTTTTAAATTGTTTGAAAATTTAGATGGTTCTATTTTTAAATTGTTTGAAGGTTTAGATGGTTGTATTTTTAAATTGTTTAAAAGTGTATCCATCCTTCCTCCCCCCAGCCACGAACAATACCATGGGAACGTGGAGCAGCAGAAGCCCCCTGTGACGGCTGTCGCGGTTGTTCTCCGCGGCTTGTCTTTTGAGGGGTGCTGCTTTTCCTCAGGTGTTCTTGCCATAGCTGTTTGTGCCATCTCTCCAGGTGCCTTCGTAAAGCACTTGTCCCTACGTGACAGTTGGCCTTTTCACGGCTCAATTTTTGCTGGCAGAGACAACAGATGGCTTTGCTCCAATCTGAGACACACACGTTAAAAAATTTCCAAACCACTGGGCCCCCCTGGGCTGATGCCGCTACGGTGGCATCAGCAGCTGACGTTGAAGGGCATGTTGGCTGTCTGGCCATAGCGGGCGATACATGGCGTCGGACACTGCCCCCAGCTGTTTCTGAGGACGAGCTCCCTCTGCTTCTATCATGGAGTCGTCTCCTCCTAGTCCTCTCTGAATCCTCCTCTGAACTGTCCTCCTGGTCATCTCCTCTACCGGGAACATATGTGGTATCCGTATTATCGTCATCATAATCCTCCTGGCCAGCTGCGCTTTCCTCAGAAACCTCCTCAACTGCACCAACTTCAGGTGGTCCATCATCCACATCCACACACGTTACGTCCATACTATCGCCACCTAACTCAGACGTAGGAGGTGGTGTACCTGCGCCTTCTTCTTCTTGTTGCAGTAGTGGCTGTGAATCGGTGATTTCACCACCACCACCACCACCAAATAACTCCTGCGAAGTGTCAAATGCAGCGGATGTGGTGCTTGTTGTAGCGCTGGTGGCTGCGGGAGATGAGGTGTTCTGTGTTAAATACTCAATCACCTCCTCACGATTTTGGGAAGTGATGGCACGTGCCTTCTTCTGAGCACTGTATTTTGGGGCAGGTCCGCACGAAATCACAGCAACACCACCTCGCACAGACCTGCCGGTGCCTGGTGGCCTTCCTCTGGGTCTGCCTCTACCTCTTCCTCTACCTGGTTTGTCCATTTTGTCCGTCTTGGGGGGATGCTAGGTATATGCAGTGAGCTGGGTTTACTCAACACAACAGGTAGTTATGTGCACTGATGAGGTGGGTTAAGTAAACGCAACAGGTAGTAGGTATATGCAGTGAGCTTGGTTCACTCAGCACAACAGGTAGTAGGTATATGCAGTGAGCTGGGTTCACTCAACACAACAGGTAGTAGGTGTATGCAGTGAGCTGGGTTCACTCAACACAACAGGTAGTTATGTGCAGTGATGAGGTGGGTTAAGTAAACACAACAGGTAGTAGGTATATGCAGTGAGCTGGGTTCACTCAACACAACAGATAGTAGGTATATGCAGTGAGCTGGGTTCACTCAACACAACAGGTAGTAGGTATATGCAGTGAGCTGGGTTCACTCAACACTACAGGTAGTTATGTGCAGTGATGAGGTGGGTTAAGTAAACACAACAGGTAGTAGTAGGATGCAGTGAGCTGGGTTCACTCAACACAAAGCTAGGTATATGCAGTGATGAGGTGGGTTAAGTAAACACAACAGGTAGTAGGTATATGCAGTGAGCTGGGTTCACTCAGCACAACAGGTAGTTATGTGCAGTGATGAGGTGGGTTAAGTAAACACAACAGGTAGTAGGTATATGCAGTGAGCTGGGTTCACTCAGCACAACAGGTAGTTATGTGCAGTGATGAGGCGGGTTAAGTAAACACAACAGGTAGTAGGTATATGCAGTGAGCTGGGTTCACTCAACACAACAGGTAGTAGGTATATGCAGTGAGCTGGGTTCACTCAACACAACAGGTATTTATGTGCAGTGATGAGGTGGGTTAAGTAAACATAACAGGTAGTAGGTATATGCAGTGAGCTGGGTTCACTCAACACAAAGCTAGGTATATGCAGTGATGAGGTGGGTTAAGTAAACACAACAGGTACTGGGTATATGCAGTACTGGGTAGTACAATGTGCAGCTCCCTGTCACACACACAGGCAGTCAGTCACTGAATGTGCTGGGCTGCTGGCAGTGGCACACACACACTATCAATTAGCAAGGCTGTGCATGCAACAAAAGTGTCAGTTTGACACACAGTAAAAAAAAAAAAGTACAGGATGAGCTCTGACAAGAGCTAGGGTGCTATAAAAGCAATAACAATCAGCCAGGAGCAAACTAAGCAGCCAAGAACCTAACTAATCTGTCCCTAGAAGAACAAATCTGCAGCAGCTGTCCCTTTCCTCTCACTAGCAGGCACACGAGTGAGTGTAATGGCCGCTGGACCCTGCCTTATATAAGGGGGGGTGGGGCTCCAGGGCTTACTGTAGCCTGAATGGCTACAATGTGCCTGCTGACTGTGATGCAGAGGGTCAAAGTTGACCCTCATAGTGCATTATGGGGCGAATCGAACTTCCGGAAAAGTTCGCTTGGCGCAGGCGAACGCGAACCCCCAATGTTCGCCTGGAACCGTTCGCTGGCGAACCGTTCGCTACATCTCTATTCAGTAGGCTGCATGTCTGTATTTGAAATTGCATGCAAGGAAATGGCTTTGATTCAGCTGTAGTGGAAACGGGCCCTTAAGGAGCTTATCCACACAGTCTAGTCATAGTATTCAAAATCTGTTGTACCTCATACTACATAGAGAAAGTTAGATTGGCCAATCATTAGCCAATGAAAATTGGATGTGTGGGCACACCCTTATGCCTTGTTCACATCTAAAATCGCAATCGCTGACGCCAGCAAATTGTGATTTTGTGCGCGATTTTTTTCCCCCTCCCGACACTCTACTGCGCGCTCCAATTTTTGATAAAGCGCTTTTCTAAGAGCTTTTGCTAAGCGGTTAGTTTTTTTCACTTTCTGATGCAAGTCAGGAAGTGAACTCTTTGACCCGGAAAATAATAAATAAAATGTATAATTATTCTTAAAAGCCCTGGGGAAATTGATATACAATACAAAGCGCTTTTTCAAGCGCTTTGCGATTTCCCTATACCTTCCATTGAGCAAAAATGCTCAGAAAATGGTACAAGCAGCGCTTTGCTGAGCGAATTGGAAACAAACCGCTCAGATGTGAACACTCTTATAGGGAATCATTACACAAGCTTTTTAGGGCGATTTTCAAAATCACCAGCGCTTGAAAAAAGGGCAAAAATGTCCTCAGTGTGAACGAGCCCTTACTCTTGCATGACTTTCAAAACAGATGGTATAAATGGGATTTTCTGAATTTTTATCTACTATTTTAATTAAAATTAAAAATACAAGTCAATGGCTTATATGCAATTCACATTCTCTCCTAGGTGACATTTTCACACCTTGTCATAAAATGCCTTTCAAGCCACCAGCAAGCAAGAAAACACTCAAAATTATTTTGTTAGTACGTTTTCATCAACTTTTGGGTACTTTTTCAATTGTAAAATGCTGAGCAGCTACTTTATCCACTTGAGGACCGCGGGCTTTACCCCCCTCAAAGAGAGTCTGAAGCGAGAATAAATCTCGCTTCAGACCTCATAGATAGCAGGGGCATGTGTGCCCCTGCTAAAGCGCCGCTATCCCGCGGCTTAACGGGGGTCCCTTCACCCCCAAATTCCCTCCGTGCAGCCGGAGCGCTTCCGCATTGGGGCAGGGCTAACCGCCCCAGCCCTGCCTCATGCGCGTCTATCAGTTGCATACCTCCGCCTCTCCCCCGCCCCTCTCAGTCTTCCTTCACTGAGAGGGGCGAGGGAGAGGCGGCGATGCGCGTCTGATAGACGCGGCTAGAGGCAGGGCTGCAGCCGTTAACCCTGCCTCCAGGAAGAAAAAAATTCACGACTAAGTCTACGACCAAGTTTTGTGGGGGTGGGTTTGGGGGTGAAGGGACCCCCGTTTAGTCGCGGGATAGCGGCATTTTAGCAGGAGCACACATGCCCCTGCTAACTATGAGCTCTGAAGCGAGATTTATTCTCGCTTCAGAGTCTCTTTAAAGAGGAACTGTAACGACAAAACGGCCCCTGGGGGGTACTCACCTCGGGTGGGGGAAGCCTCAGGATCCTAATGAGGCTTCCCACGCCGTCCTGCGTCCCTCGGGGGTCTCGCTGTAGCCCTCCGTACAGCCGTGACGCAATATTTACCTTCCTGGCTCCTGCGCAGGCGCTCTGATGCCTCTCGGCGCCGAAGTAGGCGGAAATACCCGATCACCGTCGGGTCTGCTCTACTGCGCAGGCGCAAGTTTCCGGCGCCTGCGCAGTAGAGCGGACCCGACGGAGATCGGGTATTTCCGTCTATTTCCGTGCAGAAAGTCGCCACAGCGCCCCCGCTGGAGCCAGCAAAGGTAAATATTGAACTGACAGTCGGCACAGTCGCCGGCTGTTCGGAGGGCTGCGGCGAGACCCCCGTGGGACAGAGGACGGCGTGGGAAGCCTCATTAGGATCCGGAGGCCTACCCCACCCGAGGTGAGTACCCCCCAGGGGATCTTTTTAATGTTACAGAGTCTCTTTAAGGACCAGAGCCTTTTCCATTCAGACCACTGCAGCTTTCACGGTTTATTGCTCGCTCATACAACCTACCAACCTGCTCCTTTTCTTGTCACTAATAAAGCTTTCTTTTGGTGCTATTTGATTGCTGCTGCGATTTTTACTTTTTATTATATTCATCAAAAAAGACATGAATTTTGTCAAAAAAAGGATTTTTTTAAATTTCTGTGCTGACATTTTTCAAATAAAGTAAAATTTCTGTATACATGCAGCACGAAAAATGTGGACAAACATGTTTTTGATTAAAAAAAACCCCATTCAGCCTATATTTATTGGTTTGGGTAAAAGTTAAAGCGTTTACAAACTATGGTGCAAAAAGTGAATTTTCCCATTTTTAAGCATCTCTGACTTTTCTGACCACCTGTCATGTTTCATGAGGGGCTAGAATTCCAGGATAGTATAAATACCCCCCAAATTACCCCATTTTGGAAAGAAGACATCCCAAAGTATTCACTGAGAGGCATAGTGAGTTCATAGAAGATATTATTTTTTGTCACAACTTAGCGGAAAATGACAGTTTGTGACAAGAAAAAAAAAAAAAAGTTTCCATTTCTGCTAACTTGTGACAAAAAAAAATGAAATCTGCCACAGACTCACCATGCCCCTCTCTGAATACCTTGAAGTGTCTACTTTCCGAAATTGGGTCATTTGTGGGGTGTGTTTACTGTCCTCGCATTTCGGGGGGTGCTAATTTGTAAGCACCCCTGTAAAGCCTTATTTAAGGTGCTCATTGGACTTTGGGCCCCTTAGCGCAGTTAGGCTGCAAAAAAGTGCCACACATGTGGTATTGCCGTACTCAGGAGAAGTAGTATAATGTGTTTTGGGGTGTATTTTTACACATACCCATGCTGGGTGGGAGAAATATCTCTGTAAATGACAATTGTTTGATTTTATTTACACACAATTGTCCATTTACAGAGATATTTCTCCCACTCAGCATGGGTATGTGTAAAAATACACCCCAAAACACATTATACTACTTCTCCTGAGTACGGCGATACCACATGTGTGGCACTTTTTTGCACCCTAACTGCGCTGTTATGAGTACCTTTAGGATTTCACAGCTCATTTTTGTTTCAAGACTACGCCTCACGGTTTAGGGCCCCTAAGATGCCAGGGCAGTATAGGAACCCCACTAATGACCCCATTTTAGAAAGAAGACACCCCAAGGTATTCCATTAGGAGTATGGTGAGTTCATAGAAGATTTTATTTTTTGTCACAAGTTAGTGGAAATTGATTTTAATTGTTGTTTTTTTTCACCAAGTGTCATTTGCCGCTAACTTGTGACAAAAAAATAAAATCTTCTATGAACTCACCATACTCCTAACGGAATAACGTTGGGTGTCTTCTTTCTAGAATGGGGTCATTTGTGGGGTTCCTATACTGCCCTGGCATTTTAGGGGCTCTAAACCGTGAGGAGTAGTCTTGAAACCAAATGTCGCAAAATGACCTGTGAAATCCTAAAGGTACTCATTGGACTTTGGGCCCCTTAGCGCACTTAGGGTGTAAAAAAAAGTGCCACACATGTGGTACCGCCGTACTCAGGAGAAGTAGTATAATGTGTTTTGTGGTGTATTTTTACACATACCCATGCTGGGTGGGAGAAATATCTCTGTAAATGACAATTGTTTGATTTTTTTTACACACAATTGTCCATTTACAGAGAGATTTCTCCCACCCAGCATGGGTATGTGTAAAAATACACCCCGAAACACATTATACTACTTCTCCTGAGTACGGCGATACCACATGTGTGACACTTTTTTGCAGCCTAGGTGCGCTAAGGGGCCCAATGTCCTATTCACAGGTCATTTTGAGGCATTTGTTTTCTAGACTACTCCTCACGGTTTAGGGCCCCTAAAATGCCAGGGCAGTATATGAACCCCACAAGTGACCCCATTTTAGAAAGAAGACACCCCAAGGTTTACCGTTAGGTGTATGGCGAGTTCATAGAAGATTTTATTTTTTGTCACAAGTTAGTGAAAAATGACACTTTGTGAGAAAAAACAATAAAAATCAATTTCCGCTAACTTTTGACAAAAAATAAAATCTTCTATGAACTCGTCATACACCTAACAGAATACCTTGGGGTGTCTTTTTTTTAAAATGGGGTCACTTGTGGGGTTCCTATACCGCCCTGGCATTTTACGGGCCCAAAACCGTGAGTAGTCTGGAAACCAAATGTCTCAAAATGACTGTTCAGGGGTATAAGCATCTGCAAATTTTAATGACAGGTGGTCTATGAGGGGGCGAATTTTGTGGAACCGGTCATAAGCAGGGTGGCCTTTTAGATGACAGGGTGTATTGGGCCTGATCTGATGGATAGGAGTGCTAGGGGGGTGGCAGGAGGTGATTGATGGGTGTCTCAGGGGGTGATTAGAGGGGAAAATAGATGCAATCAATACACTGGGGAGGTGATCGGAAGGGGGTCTGAGGGGGATCTGAGGGTTTGGCCGAGTGATTAGGAGCCCACACGGGGCAAATTAGGGCCTGATATGATGGGTAGGTTGCTAGGGGGTGACAGGAGGTGATTGATGGGTGTCTCAAGGTGTGATTAGAGGGGGGAATAGATGCAAGCAATGCACTGGCGAGGTGATCAGGGCTGGGGTCTGAGGGTGTTCTGAGGGTGTGGGCAGGTGATTGAGTGCCCTAGGGGCAGACAGGGGTCTAATCTGATGGGTAACAGTGACAGGTGGTGATAGGGGGTGATTGATGGGTAATTAGTGGGTGTTTAGGGTAGAGAACAGATGTAAACAATGCACTTGGGAGGTGATCTGACGTCAGATCTGCGGGTGATCTATTGGTGTTAGTGGGTGATCAGATTGCCTGCAAGGGGCAGGTTAGGGGCTGATTGATGGGTGGCAGTGACAGGGGGTGATTGATGGGTAATTGACAGGTGATTGACAGGTGATTGATAGGTGATCAGTGGGTTATTACACGGGGATAGAGACTTACAGTACACGGGAGGGGGGGGTTTCTGGGGAGAATCTGAGGGGTGGGGAGGGGGGTGAGGAGGGAGCAGGGGGCAGTTTAGGGCATTAAAAAATAGCGTTTACAGATAGTGACAGGGAGTGATTGATGGGTGATTAGGGGGGTGATTGGGTGCAAACAGTGTTCTGGGGGGTGGGCAGGGGGGGTCTGAAGGCTGAGGTGGGAGATCAGGGGGAGTGTGTGGGGAAAAAAAGTGTGGTGCATACTTACTACTGCTTCCTCCTCGCTGGTGGTCTCTGGAACAATGAGACCACGAGGCGAGGAGGAAGCGTGTATAAAGCACTTTGTTTACCTAACAAAGTGCTTTATACGCTTTAATTATCCGGATTTCTGGATTCCTCCACCCGCCGGCGCTGCTAACTGGCCGGCGGGCTGGAGGCTAAATCCCCGGCCATCGATCCCCGGCGGAGGATCGCGTCACGGATGGCGCGATCGCTCCGCCTATGCCCGTAAAAGGACCGCCGCCTCTGTGCATGCGGCGGTCCTTGCGGCATCCACTTTCCGACCGCCTCTGTGCAGTGGGCGGTCCTTAAGTGGTTAAAGAGAAGATGACAATCTCATAGGAAATAATTCAGGAAAGAAAGGGAATTGCATATGGGTCACTGTGTTACTTAATCAGAAGTTTTGACTCTTCCAGCAATAAAATTGCAGGGCTAGGGGTGGAATTTTAAATTCCTTTTATGTCAGTGACTAATTTGAGCCATGCAAAGCCCAAGAACAGCAAGCATATTTTTGCAATATGTTAAAACAAGGACTTCGATTTTTCAGTTATTGCATTTGGTTTGTTAATGTTTTTTTTATTTTTTTTGCCACCTTGTGGTAATTGCAGCAATGCAAAAAAGTGGTTGACAATTTGTGTACGATATTAAAAAATTACACTAGAAAAGGACACATTTTTCTTTCATTCCAGGATGGGGATAACCATCCCGAGAAATGTGCATTTTATAACCTTCTGAGGTGTATGCCACATAACTGCAAGGTAAGTAGCACATAGTAATACTGCAGTCATTAAGCTTGATCATGATTAGATTTTGTGTTCAGACAAATTTTATGATGGTCAGGCTGAGGGGTGTATGAATAGAAGATTCAAGAATGCTCACCTGTCAGTCTGGGAATATTCCATTCAATGCATCGTGGGAATATAAGACATTGCTAGCAGAGCATAATGCTTCAGGCTGCAAGCCCTTTGGCACTGGCAGCCTGTCATTGGCACAAAATATGAACTTAAAGAGACTCTGAAGTCTCATCTTTTACCATTTTTTTACATTTAATCATGTTTAGCATTATAGCCTCAGTTGAGTCGCCGCAATCCCGCCACAAAACAAGTGTTTTTTCATATAGAAAATGACCTGGAAAGTTCCACGACTTTGCAGGTCGCAGATCGTGCTACCCTGGAGAGGCAGAGCTTTGAGCTGTAACTCTGCCTCCTGCAATTAATCTCCACGGATCTCCGCCTCCTCCCAGCCCCTCTCCGTGAAAGAAGACTGAGAGGGGCGGGAGGAGGTGGCGATCCTCAGAGATTGACTGCGGAGGAGGCAGAGCAATTCAAAATAACAGTAATATACCTTCAGGACAAACATATTAAAAAAAAGTTCAGTCCCTAAGGTAACTATTTATGTTTTTTTTTTTGTAATTGTAAAATTTTTTTTTATATGCAGTTTTTGGGGGGGTAACTATGGGAAAGTGGGGGAGGTAAGGGGTTAATTTTAATGGTATATGTGTTATTTTTATTAAGGTCGCATTCACAGTGGGGCGTTGTGGAGCTGTGCTATAAAGTCTTATAACGCAGCTTACTGACACTGCAATGGTAATCCTATGGGAACGTTCACAGTGTGAATTATAGCGTTGCATTGTAACTTGTAGCATTATGGTAACTCACTGCTTGCAGTGCATTATCTCCAAATGCACACGTTCCCAGGTACAGGAAAGCATAATTTTCATTGCCTGTATGCTTTACTGTACGTACTGAATGCGATGGTAACGCAGCATTAATGTGCTTTACCACTTTTTTGGAATTCTGTTTTAATGCTGCATTGTAACTTCAATGTCGCATTACAACACACGTCCCACTGAGAATGCTACCTGAATCAAATGTGTGTAGGTGTAATTTTACTATTTGGCCACAAGATGTCCTCACATTTTCTTCCTGCCGCATAGGGATAGTACGCGAACAGGAAGTAATGCGTGTAAGTGTAATTCATTTGTTACAATGACTGCATCATTGATGCCGGTGATCATTGACAGGAACACTTACAATTGGTGAATGGGAACTGTGTTGACTTTGGGCACAGGCCTTTGGTTATTTATACCTGAAGCCCTGTGTTTAGAGGTGGGAGGAGTTTACAGTGGCAACTGCTTGCTTTTAGTACAGGACACAGGCTATATATAGCTAAAGCCTGCTTTTTTGGGAAGGGAGCGAACAATTTTTGGCAGAGGGTACACCAACATGGGGGGACACTACCAATGAAGATGATGGAAGATGGGTATCAGTTATGTTTAGGTTGTAGAGCAGTTGTAAGGGATACAAAGTGGAGTTTTGGTGTCTGGATGGGCTAACTGTTGAATGGGAAATTAGGGTTAGGTGTGTGTTGGCATGAGGAGCATGATAACATTGGGGGGAAGGCAAAGGATAAGAATCAGAAAGAAAGGAACATTAGGGCTTAGGTTAAGGATAGGGATCAGGAAGTGAATTTGATGTTAAGGGGGGCTGTTAGGGGCAGACTAAAGACAGGGGATTGGTATGGAAACACCAACAAAAACCACATCAAATATCCAAAGCAGTAGAGTTTGATATTCTGCACCTGCACCCATACCACTGGTACTGCTACCAAAATACCCCAAGTACAAGATCTTCCCACTCAGGAAAATTACCTTCTGCCAGATCTTAGACAACAATCATATCCTCTGCCTGCTTTTGAAATAGACAATATATTCTAACCCTGCATCATAGTATTTTTTCCATTTTTTTTTGCAAAATTACTTTGCACTTTCATGAACAGTTTAACATTGAATTTTGCCGTGTGCAATGATGTGGGCTAATGTATGGCAGTAAAAAAAACTAAAAAAGATTTATTACCACTTGATTTTGGATCTATGATGAAGAATGATGTCAGCAACTCTGGATATTTTTTTCCCCCTCAACAGATCCCGAAGTGTAATACTGATGTACATTCGCCAAAAAAAGGTCATCTGTACACCATCTTAGACAAATTTCTTGGAGCAGCGGCTCGTGAGCTAAAGTCGGTGTATGAAGAAGGGGAGAGTTGTGAAAATGCAACACACAGATAATTGGATAACATTTACTAGGATTCACAATATGTCAAAACAACATAACATGTTTGTTACCTGTTTTAACGACTAAGATAAAGTATAACACTCGGCTGTGGACTAATTAACTCATTAACTTACTCCAAACATCTGATCAAGATATCTTAAACAGGCACTGTATTGACTGAGGAAAATGTAGCAATTTATTCCCACTTGTATTGGAATTTTCCTGGTTTTAGCATCAGAAACACTTTTTATATCTATGCATTGCTGTATATTGAATCTAGCCCTTAACTCCCAGTGATGTTTAGCCTAAGGTAATTAGCGATGCGGCACTCTGCTTACCAGAGCATTCTGGGAGACCAGATATATTTTGTACTGGCTTTGGAACTTCCAGTAAACAAACATTCTGCAGAGCTGCATCAAGGATGACTAGAGATATCACTACCTGTGATAAATTTCAGAGTCTAAATCAGAGAGAGGAAAGATTTTACAATGGGCATATACTGACTAAAAATTGTGTAAATTAATATTGTAAAAAATGATTACTTTTATTCATTACATTATTTTCATCACATTTCCTCTTTAACTGAAATCTGCAGTTTGATGGGAAGATATGTTTTAAGGTGCCCATTAATGGTACAGTTTTTTCATCATCGATTTTCGCCACACACTGTGCAGTTTTCTGTACAATTCGATAGTTAAAATTGTGTTGAAAGATTGCATATGATAAAAAACTGTACCATTAATAGGCACCTTACCAGAGAGATGTTGTGAGTGTATGTATGTAAACACAACACATTTATGCAGTAAAGAAGATAAACTTGCAGTCTGAGCAGGGATCACTGTCACAGCAGATCACGGTTTCTCTCTGGAATGCTAAAAATGGAATCTAAAGGTGGCCATACATGGTACAATATTTCAATTAGATAATTTAGTTCGATTATTCCATTAGATCGAATATAAAGATTTTTCCAGCATGTCCGATCATTTTTCCCGAAAAAACGGGATAATCGTTCGAATTTCTTGATCGAAAAAAAAAAGTCAACTTTCATTCAATTCGATCATTTAGATTGAATAAACGGGAAAATCAAACGTTTTTATTGTACCGTGTATGGCCACCATTAGTTTGTTCTTGGACAACCAGATATTTTGTTTTCAGGTTAAAGAACCCATGTGCTGTACAGGTACAGTTAAAGCCCTAGTTCAGGCTTTTGTGTGTGTTTTTTTTTTAATTGCTATTGGGCTGTCTTATTTTGCAATATACAAAGTGTCCTATATGGCACGTTCACCATTTTTGCACTAGTCATATGTTTTAATGTAGCTTATTGCATTTGCAAAACTGAACTGTGAACTGTCCAAACTTCTCCCACATCCCATCATCACCCAAATGAAGTAGGAATGAAGAAGGTGGGAAGGAAGACCAGCCAGGTTTTTTTTGTTTTAACTGTTAGGTAGAATGGTGACCCAACCGTCTTCCTTTCAGTTTAATCATCAACCCCCACGCCCTCTTCAGTGTATTTAAATAAATTAAGTAAAATGCATCAAGAAATGGCTTCTTATTGCAGAAAGGGCTGGGTAATGAAAGCATGTGTGGCTTATAAACACACTGGGCCAGATTTATCAAAGCATTACTGACAGTTTTTTCTTCTAAAACTGTTCTAACCAGCAGGGGGAACTGTTCTGCATGATAGTAAGAAACTTCTCAAAGCCTACATAATAGCGGCAGTTTAGGGTGGATTTCTACAGCTGCACTACAGTTAAGAAAAGTGCAAATCCATCCCTAAACTGCCGCAGATTAAGAAGTGCTTCATAGCAGTTCTCCAGATAGTGCAGCAGTGCGGGCTAGACATGATTTGTGAAGGGCTCCTCCCCCTCACTCAGAGCCTGCTGACAGATGTATTGGTTAACTCAGCAACAGAAATTTCCCTCACACACTGCACTGCCAGAGAGACCTTCCTAACTTCTCCTATTCCTAACAGTTTAAGTAGAATCTGCACTATTTAGTGATTTCGTAGGATGTCTGAGACAATTCTGAACGGATTTCAAAAAACGTACTTATATTTTGTCTCAGACACTCTTGATCAATGTCCCCCACTGAATTCTTGTGAGAATACATCTTCATTACACATTGAGCACTCTGTAACAGCAGAAGTGTAGTGCTGAAGTGGGGTGAGGGGGGCTTGGTCAGGTGATCTGATTTTTGCTGGAGACTGAGCTCCCAATCTGCCTGCAATAAGGAACTATGTGATGTCAGGCAGAAACTTTCCTTATATGTATTGAAAAAGTACAGATATGCAATGCCCAAAACTTTGTCCATTGCTAATTAATGCCAATTTACTATCCTATGCAGTTTAAGGATCTGAGCCTGAACTTGGGCTTTAAATTATCGTCATACTTATATTTTACTTGTTTTTGCCTATGTTATTTATTTAATTTCTACTTATAATGTATTTATTATTTATTTATGTATATGTTGATATTGCATATTATATACCTTATTTATTAAACAAATCACATTTAATTTAAAGATGTTTGTTTTTCTTAAAACGCCATTTTTCTGTCTATAAAATGATGGCACAAATTGATCTCTAGCAACCTATAGGTTAGACCAGAGCAACAGAAAACTGGAGTCTGTAGAAGCTAACAAGCTGTTTGTTCACATTTTCTTGGTGCTAGAAGGGGTACCACTTATATTGCATCATATGCAAATGTGTTTGTCATCATCGTCTCCTTGTTTCAGCTGTCAAAGCTGGCGTAGTTAGTGGGTTGAGCCCTGGGAGGCATGACATGTGCTGGAATAGTTTTAAAATGTGTTGGGGTTTTTTTGATTGTTTTTTTAATGAATTAAAAGCTAGGTAAAATTAAATAATACACTTATTTCTGATTGATTCAACACATTCAACACAATAAGGCCACATCTGGAATATGGAGTTCAGTTCTGGGCACCACATTACAGGACAGATATTGCAGCTTTAGAGCAGGTGCAGAGACGAGCAACACAATTGATACATGGGATGGAAGGTCTCGCTTACCAAGAAAGGTTAGATAAACTGGATTTATTTAGTCTAGAGAAAAGACGCCTTAGAGGGGATCTAATTACCGTATTTTTTGGACTATAAGACGCTCCTGACCATAAGACGCCCCTAGGTTTAGAGGACAAAAACCAGGGAAAAAAATATATACTAATCCTGGTGCATCCATGGTCAAAGGGTTTCTTGTGGATTATGCCCACTTTATACCTCATGCCCCCTTGTACCTCGTGTCTCCCTGTGTCCTCCTATGTCCCCCTTGCGTCGTCCTGTGTCCCCCATGTGTCTGTCTCTGTCCTCCTTGTGTTCTCCTCTATGCCCCTTTGTGTCCTCCTCTGCATGGGCACAGTTCAGGGAGTCCCCAACATTGCGGCGGGTTGGAGGTTCGTATTGGCAGACATTCACAAGTCAGGAACTATAAGACACAGTGACTTTTCTTCCCCACTTTTGGGGGGAGAAAAAGTGAGTCTTATAGTCCAAAAAATACAGTAACATGTATAAATACATCAGAGGGCAATATAAAAGCTTGGCGGATGAGCTTTTTGTACCTAGGTCTTCTCAAAGGACTAGAAGACATGATCTGTGCATGGAGGAAAAACTTTTTAGCCATTTATTTAGGAAAGGGTTCTTTGCAGTAAGAGTGCTTAAGATGTGGATTGCATTGCCACAGGAAGTAGTTATGGCAAATTCTATACCTGCATTTAAAGGGGGCTTAGATTCTTTCCTTGCGTTGAAAGACATCCATGGCTACAATTACTAGGTAATGCCCAGTGATGTTGATCCAGGGATATTATCTGATGGCCATCTGGAGTCGGGAAGGAATTTTTTCCCTTTTGGGGCTAATTGGACCATGCCTTGTAAGGGTTTTTCGCCTTTCTCTGAATCAACACAGGGATATGTGAGGGAGCAAGCTGGTGTTGAACTTTATACTGGTTGAACTCGATGGACGTATGTCTTTTTATAACCTAAATAACTATGTAACATATTGATTTCATTTTAAGTCTAGTTCCAGAAAGGGGCATTGGTGATGCATAGGAGGTAAAATCTATACTTACAAACAAACAAATATTGTCTTCTTCTGCAACTCCTGCTGCTCCAAAAAAAAATAAATTGTGATGACCGCCGTGAAACCACCTCTAGGTCCCATGGCCTACGACAACTCCTGCTGCTCCCCAAAAAAAATTGTAATCAGGATTGTGATTCAGCCACCAGTTATGCTACATCTACACGTAGCGATTTGGCTTATCAATCGCTGATGCGGCTCAATTGATAAGATACGACAGGTCGGATTTCGCCACCGCCGATTCCCTGCTCGTTCCCCGTGAGGGGACAATGGCAGGGAATCGAGCGGAAGATAAGCAGCGCTGGCGGGGACGAGGGCGGATCGAATCCGACGCACGCGCGGGCGAGCAGGGACGCGGCGGGCTAATCGAGCCGCCGTATCGCTCCGTCTAGATCTAGCTTAAAGCCAAAGTTATCAGCAGGACTGCCAGGGAACTGGTATTTGTTTAAAAGGAAACATCCATTAGGTTCCCTTTAACATTGTGGAGGGGATCAGCCGGGATCAGCCGGAATGTAGCGGAAGCGGAATTTCATTACAGTGGAATGTGGAATTACCGCGATATCCGAAATCGCCTATATGTAGCTATTACTGTCCCCAATTGCTTTGTCTTTGGTAATGATGGACTTGTGTGGAACACTTTCACCCTATGTATCATCATTCCCTTGCATATGCATTTGTACAAGGACAAGATGGAAATGATGCTGAAGCACCAAGCCATTCTTTTATACTTGATTACATAATAGCATGGGTGCCACAAGAAATGAGCACACAAACGAGTAGCGGAGGTGAGGTTATAAGAACAGCAGCCATCTCAGGCCTTGTTCACACTATACGTGTTGCCATGCGCATTTTAGCAAAGCATGTGGTGTGCGACACACATAAACATCAGAAGTGCATAGACTGCACAGTCTGATGTTCAGACCATATGCGCTGTGCAGCAATGCAATGCGCTATCGCACTATTGCGTGCATTTTTTGGGAAAAAATGCAGCGCTGACCCATTTAATGGGATCAGCAGTACAACGCATGGCAGTGCTGATGGCATGTGATCACGGGCATTGCGTGGCCATCTGCGTTTGAAAGTGTGAACAAGGGCTAAAAGGTTGTTCCTGTCCAGCCTTAAAAAAAAATAATAATAAGCAATGGAGAAATAGTAAAACTGCACTGCAATGGCATTGATAGAGCTAAGTATTGGGGGCTGGAGCCCCATATACTTAGCAGTGATATATTAATTAGTGGAGTATACTGGTAATTGTTATTTTGGGGAACACTCTGCCTAATTAGGTTATTAGGGTGGACATTTCTAAATAACATATTTCAAGGATCCTGACTAATTATGTTTGGGGACAATATGCCTAATTATATTATTTAGGGTTACATACTGTCTATGTATGTCGTTGGAGGGACTATACTGTGTGATTTTTGTTTTTGGAGCAACATATAGCCTAATTGTTGTCTGGATGTGCTAGTTTAAATATGATCTAAGATTCTAGTGGTTGTTGTGGGAAACAGGGCATACATTATTAATCTTATTACATTACATATTGCTGTTTGTATGGACAAACTGATTCACAAACAAAAGAAAATGTATGTATAGTTACCTTTATTTGATAATTGTCTTGTGCGACCAGTGTTGTACAACCTTATGACATTTCACGTTACACATGCAGGAAACTTAAAAGCAGCTGCAAAGACAGGCACAGCTAATTGCTTTAAGGCACAGTGTCATGTACAGCACTGCATCATCAGGAACCATCAGTGAGCTTTTTCCAACAAAATCACTATCATAATGCATCCACTGAAGGTCTTGCTGCAGATATTCTGCACTCATCTTGCGTAGACAACGAAGGAGGCTGTATTTCGTTGCAGTGCTACAGGCTTCAAAGGTATAGAGTCCAGTAGTAAAATGCAAGCTAAAAATGGCATTATCCTACAATCCAAGAAAAAAAAGTTATGAAAAATTAACATATTATAGTTTTATCTTTGAAGTACAATTTGTTATGAATCTTCCAGTGTTGTATTATTACAGTTTCTGTCAAGGCTACAGGTTTAGAATAAAGAAAAAATATCAGTTTCTGTAAAAAAGAAAAAAAAAAAAGAATTGCCAGGGCAGCTCACTGACCCCTATAGCACACTTCCCAGCTGTCTCTAACAGTGCAATTCAGAGGGCAAACAACTGAAAGTATATGCAAAGTTCCCCTTGCCTGACTCGCCAGCGCGAAACACTGCCAATTCGGTGCAGGTTCGGGCCACATTTGGCCCTAGTGGAAACAGGCCCTTAGGCTTTCAGGAATGTGGATCTGCTGCATAATGCATGAACAACTAAAACAATAATGTTTAAAAAGTAAACAATGCTAGGAGATGTTACTATATAAATACAGAAGAAATACTGTAAACAAAACACACAGAAAAAGCAGAACAGTTATGGTAGACATTACATATTTGAAACCAACCTATTGGTTATTGTCTCTGCAATTGTTCCTTTTCCCTAAAGTAATTAATCCATGTTTTGAGGACACAGTAAGGGCTGGTTCACACTACAAGAGTTTTTTTAAGTGCTTGTGATTTTAAAAGCCCTTGCTAAAGTGATGCTATGAGTTTGTTCTCACTTGAGCGATGGGATTTTATAAAAAGCAACCATAGCATTGCATTAGCAAGAGCTTTTTAAATCACTAGCGTTTAAAAAGCTCTTGCAGTGTGAATCAGCCCTAGGGTCCTTTCCCACTGAGCATGTTGTGTTGCAATAAGATTGCAATGCAAAGTAACTAAAAAGTTGCGTCACGTGGTACCGTTGAGGTGCGACTGTACAGTGAAGCTCACAATACAATGAAAATATGTCTCACTGTCACTGTAAATGCGCATGTTGCCCTGTAAACACATTTCATGTGGTGCAGTTTCCCTATGGAATGCGCCACACCCCAATCAATGTGTTAGCCCCATAGGAATATCCTTGCATTGCATTGTGATGCGGTAATATTGTCCGTTGCAATGTTATGTAACGGACACATTGTGAAAGGAGCTTTAAAAGTTCGGTGAGTCACAGCTGTGTCTGCTCTAGTGGCCTTAGGCTTGGTTCACACATAACTCTGTACATTTCCGGTCCTGTCCTGTCAGTTTCGCCTGACAGGATTGGAACTGTACACCTTTTATGTGTGAACACACCCATAGAAATCTGAAACAAAACTGACAGGACTGGAACAGAAATGTTTAGCATGTATGTGTGAACCAAACCATAAAAACTCATGCAAAATTGCTGCAAAATAGACAGGACTGGACCGGAAATGTACAGATTTATGTGTGAACCAAGTAATACAAAACGGAGAGGACAGGACTTTCCGGAAATGTACAGTTTCATGTGTGAGTGAGAATTAAATATTATGCACAAACTCAACCTTGCATATGCACCTGTAAACTAGAAAGCTGCAGGAGTGACATCAACAATACAGTAGGAGCCTAATACATTTAATTAGTGCCGTCACTAATAGGATAAATGCTTAATTAGGCAATATTTATTGGGATGCAGCACAAACACATATAAAACAATTTAAAATGAATAGTGGAGCGCTCCACAACATCACACGCACAGCCAGCAGCCAAACCGTTCGCCTTAACACCAGTATCGGCAACACACATGCTCCGGTGTCTTCAAGGCGGCAGGGAGAGAGAGGCACATAGGCTGTGGAATGGCAGTGAACCAATAAGCCTTATTGTGTAGATAACAATGGATGCATCTCACCAATATTCAGGGTGCTTGTGTCAGCAGAGATCTTCACTTGCACAAGCAGGACTCGTTTGCGCTCAAACTCACCCAACGGTGCTGCGGCTTTAAGACAGCTGCTCAACCAGGTCACACATAACATCTGAGGGGAGATACATTGAACTTGTAGACGGCCTTCACAGTTCAATAGTTACTATTGAACTGTGAAGGCCGTCTACATGCACGCTGATCACTGTAATCTTCTGTCGGCTAACACTGCTGGGGAGCGCTCCACCAACCCCATGGAAACCCCGCCCACTGATGCATTATACTGTGGAACTATACTACCTATACTGGGGAACCTTTATTATCTATATACGCCCACTTCCCAGTGCATAGATACGCCCCCTTTCGGACATGCCCCTGTTTTGTCCACGCAGCTGATTTCTTTCGGCGGCGCAAGTTCACTGCTACCCCTACAAAAGATAAAAAAATTCCTGGAGCCGCCCCTGGTCCCCAGCAAGAATAACTGCTGCACACTGTTTTGAGGAAGAACTCCACTTCTCTCCTTGCTTTAAATGAGGAGAAGTCCACAGGACCCGTTCATAGTGAAGTTTCCCAAAATTGTATATTATAGGAAAGGAGCACTTCACGATTCATTTTAAATGGTTTTATATGTGTTTGTGGTCGTTTTTTTCTAAGATTGCCTAATTAAGCATGTATCCTGTGAGTGATGGCACTCATTATATTTAGCAGATTCATTTGTGAACCTAGTCAAAGAAAACTCATACAAAACTGATGCTAACTGTCAAAAACTGACAGGATAGGACTGGACACCTTTCATGTGGGAACCCAGCCTTAAAATCTATTTTCTAAATTACAATAATAAATAGCAGGCTTTTTTCAGCTACATGATGACAAATATAAAATATTTTACATTTATTGGAGGAACCCCTCCCTTCCTTTCATATTGCCGGGACAAAATCCGGCAAACTGGTGGAGTAGGTGGTGTCCGGCAATGAAGGAATTGCTAATGGCTGCCACCTGTATAACCCTAGTTATGAAAAGAAAAGGGTGAAAAGCATCCACTGAAATGCTCATAGGCTTGAAGGGGTGTTTATTTATCTTTGTATGTGTCAGAGTGGTGCAACTAAATATTTTGAATTAAAAAAATGTTTGGTTTGGGTCCACTTTAATCCAAATTTAGAACGTCAACTAGTCTCCTCTGCTGTGATGAGAATGAGATGACAATAAGTACTATTCTACAAGGATCTGAACATATAATCTAATATAAAGGATTGTAGTATAGAGATCAACTAGATAAACTGTATGCAAGGGTCATCCGGAAAGTTGCAGCTGTTTTCAATTAATCAGTTAAAGAGGAACTGTTGCGAAAATCTTAAAATTTAAAAGTATACAAATAAGAAGTACGTTTCTTCCTGAGTAAAATGAGCCATAAATTACTTCTCTCCTATGTTGCCTTTCATTTACAGTACGTAATAGAAATCTGACATTACCGACGGGTTTTGGGATAGTCCATCTCTCCATAGGGAATTCTCAGCATGGCCTTTTTTCTTTATAAAGACAGTCCCTGAAAAAGATTTATACAAAGATGCTGCCCAGCCTCCCTGCTCACCGTACACTTTTTTGGCATTTGGACGGAGCAAATGCCATTCACTAAGTGCATTTTGAAAATAAAACATCCATTGAACCCCCATGAGGAGATGGGCTAGTCCAAAACCTGTTGGTTCTATCAGATTTCTACTACTTACTGTCAGTGACAGCAACATAGGAGAAAAGTAATTATGGCTCATTTTACTCTGGAATAAACGTACTTCTTAATTGTATATGTTTACATACAGGGGTTGGACAAAATAATGGAAACACCTAACATTTTGGCATCATACTCTTTGATCATGTTTTAAGCAATCAAAACTTGATTGTTAGTTGATATGTTTCATTAAAATAATAGTTTTTTACAGATATTTAAACCAAAGTTGGTTATAATTTATAAAAATGGCAGATCTCTAAGACTTTCAAAGAGGCCAAATTGTTGGTTCTCGTATGGCAGGCGCTACTGTAACAGAAACTGCCCGAATGCTTGGCATTTCAAGAGGTACTGTCTTAAAAGTAATGACTGCCTTTGAAAGAGAAGGAAAAACGTCCTCATCAAAGCACAGTTGTGGCCGAAAGTCGGAGTTGTCTGAGAAAGACCGTTGGACTCTAAATCGAATTGTTAGAAAAGCTTGCAAGACCACGTCTCCTAAAATCACTGCAGAGCTGAATGAACACCTACAGAACCCAGTTTCCACAAAAACTGTTCGTCTGGAGCTTCACAAATCTGGATTTCACGGAAGAATTGCAATTAGAAAACCTCTGCTCTCAAAGACAAATGTTTCAAAGTGTTTAGAGTGGTGTAGAAACCACCAGAATTGGTCCCTCGAGCAGTGGAAAAATGTGATTTTCTCTGACGAATCATCGTTTACCTTATTTCCGACCTCCGGCCGAGTGTATGTTTGGAGACAGCCGAAAGAAGCATTTTATCCAGACTGCCTTCTCCCACCCATAAAACATGGAGGGAGTTCTGTGATGATCTGGGGTGCTGTTTTTTTGGAAATCCGCTGTGCACAGCTACAGTAGAATTGTTAAAGAACGGCACGAGGAACATTCTAATGAAGTTTAGCATCTCATCTGGCCACCACAATCCCCAAACCTCAACATTATTGAGCATTTATGGGCGTTATTAAAGATTCAAGTAAGAAGTTGATTTCTGCCACCATCATCTCAAAAAGAACTGCAGGGTGTTTTAACTGAAGAATGGGCTAAAATTCCTTTGGAAACAATTCACAATTTGTATGACTCAATACCTCAGAAAAGTGAGGCTGTAATTGCCGCAAAAGGTGGACCTACACCATATTAAAATATATTTTGTTGATTTTCCAGGTGTTTCCATTATTTTGTCCAATCCCTGTATATATTAAATTTTAAGATTTTTGCAACAGAGGTCCTTTAAGGAAACATTTTATTTATTTTAGACACACTCGCCCTCATTTCATTCACTTTTTTTCTGACATTTTCTCCTAGGTGATATTTTCACACCTTATGAATAAAATGCCTTTTAAGCCAGCAACAAGCAAGAAAACACTCAGCATAATTCAGTAGAGTGCTGAAAAGTTATTTTAAACAGAAGATGAAGCATCTCCTAGGAGAAAACGTGAATTGAAAAAGGGCCAGTGTATTTTCAGATTTTTCCACATAATCCCCTCCTTTATCATATCTTTTGACTTATGCTGGGCATACACGGCTCGTTTAATTTCCGACATGTCCGATCTCTCGCCCGACCGTTTCACCGCTCGATTCCAGATAGCAGTGAATGGAAAAAGATAAGAAAAATTAGCAGAAAATAAGAGAATTGACTGCGGAATTGAGCGGCAAAACGATCAAACGGGAGACTCGAGCGGAAAAGACGAGCCGTGTATGCCCAGCATAAGATTCCAATCCCTTTGTTGTAGTAACTCACACTACTCATTGATGGATTGGAGGAATTCGAGATAGGAAGGGGTTCATGTTAATGCTCCTGAACTAACAGTTATGGGCATTCTGCATTCACATTACAAGAGGTACAGGGAGAGTTGTTAATCTGATAGATGCAAGTCTACAATACATAGAAAGAATACCTTGTGTGGTAGATAAAAGCAAACGGCTGTAGCTTTTTGGAAGACCCTGGTTTATCCATAGAGTGGTAGAGTTTGAAGAATGTGAAAAGGTAGCAACCCTACCAAAGAGTCTGTATGAACCTCTGGCCTACCTTCAGGGCCCGTTCACACTTAAAAAGCGCAATTTCTGTACACTTCCGATATTCAGAGCGATTGCGATCAGCGCTTTATTAAGGAACAAGCGACACCCATGCTAACCTAGAAATTAAAACCACATATATAAGTAGATAAATACTACCTCTACTTACATAACAGATGTATTGTGCTATCCACGTAATGATTCCTGTGAATTTTACAAAGGAAAAGCAGAAAATCCTTTTCTAGGCAGTGGCCATCTTGCAAAGCTAATGCTGACATCATATCCTCCCTGACTCTTGTTTCCCCCCTCCCTTCTCTTGCTCATTGTGTATTCATTAGCTGCCCAGAGTCTTTTTTTTTATTTACACATTCAATCACTGAGTCACCTCAGCCTTGCTTGTAAACACAAGTGATCAGCTAGGCAGGGAAATAAATGGAAGAGGAGTAATATATTATAGATAAAAAGAACTCCCAGCATTCAAAAGAACTCCCAGCATTCAAAAGAACTCCCAGCATTCAAAAGAACTCCCAGCATTCAACTTTTTGGCACTGTTTGGCACTAGGGCCAGTGCTCCTATAGTATGTAATAACTCCAAACCATAACAGCAGAAAAACGTTTTGAATGCAGGATTAGCATCTTTATTACTTAATACACTCAGACCAGTTGCTGTTGAAATTAGATTTTTTTTGGGTGACAATACCGCTTTAAGCACTGTACCGCGATCGCTCCAGAGTCACAGCAAAAATGCTGCAGGTAACACATTTGGTGATTGGCGCTAATCGCGAAATGCCCGCGATCGGCGCCAATCGCGGCAGTGAGATCACTGCCATAGGTTAGAATAGCAGTAGTGCTTTGGCGATTAGTGGGAATTGCCCGCTAATTGCCCTAGTGTGAATGGGTACTGACTTCCTCTGACTTGTGACTTTGAGGTCTGCAAATAAATTAGTTATGTCCAAATGCCTTCCCAGATCTTGGTTCTTGACAGATGGCACAACATGTACATTGAGCTATGAGTTCAGTACAGTTGATATCAATTTCCTGCGGCTTGTTAATGGTGCTCTTGGTGTATTCACAAATTGGCAAATGAGCACTGTTATGTGGATGAAAATTCACTGCAGCCAAGTTAAATAAAGCCAGTTTAAGATATTATATTTACAGTGGTGTGAAAAACTATTTGCCCCCTTCCTGATTTCTTATTCTTTTGCATGTTTGTCACACTTAAATGTTTCTGCTCATCAAAAACCGTTAACTATTAGTAAAAAATAACATAATTGAACACAAAATGCAGTTTTAAATGATGGTTTTTATTATTTAGTGAGAAAAAAAACCTCCAAATCTACATGGCCCTGTGTGAAAAAGTGATTGCCCCCCTTGTTAAAAAATAACTTAACTGTGGTTTATCACACCTGAGTTGAATTTCTGTAGTCACCCCCAGGCCCGATTACTGCCACACCTGTTTCAATCAAGAAATCACTTAAATAGGAGCTATCTGACACAGAGAAGTAGACCAAAAGCACCTCAAAAGCTAGACATCATGCCAAGATCCAAAGAAATTCAGGAACAAATGAGAACAAAAGTACTGTAATTGAGATCTATCAGTCTGGTAAAGGTTATAAAGCAATTTCTAAAGCTTTGGGACTCCAGCGAACCACAGTGAGAGCCATTATCCACAAATGGCAAAAACATGGAACAGTGATGAACCTTCCCAGGAGTGGCCAGCCGACCAAAATTACCCCAAGAGCGCAGAGAAAACTAATCAAAGAGGCCACAAAAGACCCCAGGACAACACCTAAAGAACTGCAGGCCTCAATTGCCTCAATTAAGGTCAGTGTTCACGACTCCACCATAAGAAAGAGACTGGGTAAAAACGGCCTGCATGGCAGATATCCAAGGCGCAAACCACTTTTAAGCAATAAGAACATTAAGGCTCGTCTCAATTTTGCTAAAAAACATCTCAATGATTGCCAAGACTTTTGGGAAAATACCCTGTGGACTGACGAGACAAAAGTTTAACTTTTTGGAAGGTGCGTGTCCCGTTACATCTGGCGTAGAAGTAACAGCATTTCAGCAAAAGAACATCATACCAACAGTAAAATATGGTGGTGGTAGTGTGATGGTCTGGGGTTGTTTTGCTGCTTCAGGACCTGGAAGGCTTGCTGTGATAGATGGAACCATGAATTCTACTGTGTACCAAAAAATCCTAAAGGAGAAAGTCCGGCCATCTGTTTGTCAACTTAAGCTGAAGCGATTTTGGGTGCTGCAGTAGGACAATGACCCAAAACACACCAGCAAATCCACCTCTGAATGGCTGAAGAAAAACAAAATGAAGACTTTGGAGTGGCCTAGTCAAAGTCCTGACCTGAATCCTATTGAGATGTTGTTGCATGACCTTAAAAAGGCGTTTCATGCTAGAAAACCCTCAAATAAAGCTGATTTACAACAATTCTGCAAAGATGAGTGGGCCAAAATTCCTCCAGAGCGCTGTAAAAGACTCGTTGCAAGTTATGGCAAACGCTTGATTGCAGTTATTGCTGCTAAGGGTGGCTCAACCAGTTATTAGGTTCAGGGGGCAATTTCTTTTTCACACAGGGCCATGTAGGTTTTGAGCTTTTTTTGTCACTAAATAATAAAAACCATCATTTAAAACTGCATTTTGTGTTCAAGTATGTTATCTTTGACTAATAGTTAACGGTTTTTGATGAGCAGAAACATTTAAGTGTGACAAACATGCAAAAGAATAAGAAATCAGGAAGGGGGCAAATAGTTTTTCACACCACTGTATATATTAATATTTGCAGTTTACAAATTACACTCTGTATTTTAAATGATGGCAAAGAGCAGAGCTAATGACTCTATGAACTTCCTGGCAGAAAAACCTTAAACAAGAAACAGTGAGAGACAGATTGAGATAAGTGCTTCAGAAAATAGCATTGCTCTCTCACTAAATTAGCTGGAGAACTCAGGAAACCTTTTTTGCATAGATAACAAACAAAGTTTATTACCTCTCTCTGTACTGGAAACAATATGAGAATCATATCCGAGCTACTATTTCTTAGCTGTACTACACATACAAATCATTATCTCATAAGTTTATTTTCACTTCAGATTCCCTTTAAGGCCCAGGTGTCTGCCGGCCTGTCAGCCAAATGATTTTCTGCAAGCATGCAGAAAAGCATTTAACATCTTCTACCAGCTTTTGATTGGTTTCCATCAGTCCATCGCGTTTGCGCAAACTACGGAAAAACTACAGTACAGGTGCTGCCATTTACTTGAATGGACAGCGATATAAGTGCCACGGACAGTGGGAAGCGTCGAGCAGACACCCGTGTGAACCAGCCCTAAGCATGATTTTTAGCAGTTATGGTACACTAAGCTGTCGTGCTTCCGGAGGTGTCACACCGGAAGTAGGAGAAATAGGGAAGCGGACATATTTATTTCCTGTTGAACAATGCAAATTGCCTGGCTTTCCTTCTGATCCTCTGCCTCTAATACTTTTAGCCATAGACCCTAAACAAGCACACAGATCTGTTGCTTCTTGCTTCTAACTGAAGTATGACTGGATTAGCTGCATCGTTGTTTCAGGTGTGATTCAGATACTGCTCCAGCCAAAGGGATCAGCAGGACTGCCAGGCAACTGGTATTTCTTAAAAGGAAATAAATATGCCAGTCTCCATATCATTTTCACTTCAGGTGTACTTTAACACACTTACCTGAGAATGATCAATTCCATCAATTAGTGTCAAATTTTTCAAAAACCATGAACTCCTGGATTCATATTTCAGATTAATTTCCTCCTCTGCCACAGACAACCACGTTAGGCAAACATCATTTGTGGATGATACTGTGATACAAAACAAAGGTATTTATGAATGTGAACTGTGCAGCAAAACTAGATACACAATTAAGCCAAAAGTATTAGAATGCACTTCTAAATCATTGAATTCAGGTGTTTAATTCGCTTTCGTGGCTTTAGGCATAAAAACACTTAGGCATGCAGACTACTTTTACAAGTAAAATGGGTCACTTTCAAGAACTCAGCACATTCCAGCGTGGTACAGGATGCAACCTGTGTCATAAGTCCTTTCATTAATTTTTTTTTACTTCTAAATATTCCAGTCAACTGATAGTGGTATTAACAAAGTGGCTGCAACTAAAAACTCAGCCACAATTAGGTGCACGCTCCAAGAAAAATTGTAAAAGTTCAAATAACTGAAAGACAGACTGCCCCCAAGAAGACTGGGGGAAGGGGGGGCGGCTATGTAGCAACAACTGAGGGTGGGAAGGAGGGGCCTCAGGAAGATCGGGGATATAATATAATATCTTAGTGATATATATATATATATATATATATATACATATATATATATATATACAATTTTCAGTACAATCTAGGCTTTCTTTGGGTAATATTTGGGTAATATTTTTTCCCTAAACTGTTTTATTTTATAGTCATTTTATGGGGAAAAATTGGGAGTAAATGCAGAAAATAAAAATGTTTTAATGTTCCACCCTACCTAATTGTCACATGACATGTCCCACAGTTATAAAACACAGTAAAATGAATTCTTTGGCCTTTCCCGGTTAAAATGATACCCCTTAAGTCATATTTTATTAATAGATGAGCATGTGGCGGCCGTTATCTCAAGCCTGCGTGTCTGTGGCTATTGAATACGTTCGCTAGGGTTTTTTTAGGGCCAAAGTCCTGTACAGATGCATTGTTAGGCAACAGCCGCGTGATTGAATTCACAGAAGAAATCACGCCACAGGCTTGAACATAGGTTCAGTTTAATGCAAACGCCCTTCATCAGGTGATACATCTGTATTACATTGGGGAACTTTCACCCTCGCGATCGCATCCGATCGCTACAGGCATCAGTCATTAAAAGTTTATAAACAGTTATAGGTATCACAGGGGTTGACAATGAGTTAATAGGCTAGGCTGGGTTTAAAACCACACTGGGGATTTAAAAAAAACTGGGGGGGGGGGGGGGGTTAACCATGTCACTTTTTTTTTCTTTTTTTCATTTTTTTGTTTAACTTTATGACTGAGTGTTGCTATTGCTATCAGCAATCATTCACTTTTAACAGGATTGTGCACATCCCCATGCATGCTTGTGCATGCAGGAATGGGTGGCAGTTTTTAATGCAGGTCATAGATTCTACGATCTGAAACCTACAGCAGCACTAATTAGGGCGTAGACTCTATGTCCTGGAATGAAAAGCGGTGAAATAACTTTTCAGTAATTTGCAATTTAAAAAAGTTTCAAATAATTGATTAAGGAAATTTGGGCGTTGCATAGACCACAATAGTAATTTTGGCTATACCGGTACCCAGTGGATAATTTAGGACGACTGTAGCCAAAGTGCTGGGGCGGCAAAAAGCAGCAGAAATTGCATCATGGATAGCAGTGACAGTAAGGTAGGTAAGTTAGGTACCAGGTTAGTATTAGGAGTAGGTAGGTGTAGGTTAGTGTTATGCTTAGATTCAGGTAGGTTTACAGACCCATACAGACCCAAGCAATTTTTTTCAGATTTTTTAATCATTCTCATAATTGGGGAAAAATGTGTGTGAAACATTGGTCAGATTTTTCTGATGTTACAATCAAGCAGAAGAATTGATTGCAATTCTCGAATTGAAAAGAAATATAACAAAATGTATGATACGTGGCCACCTAAAGAGAATGTTTGGCATTGACAATGAGGGTGCTTTTCCACTAGCAAGGGTGAACACATGTAAATCATGCTGCGATCGTGCTTCCTTTAATTGCCACTACCACAATTTTGCTGTGATTGGGCCTTAAACCATCGGGTGTAGGAGCATGATTGCATGAAAAATTGTACAGGCCAACAATTTTTTATTTCAACAATAAACAATTCTCACCGTAAAAACAGTACTGGGATTATTCGCAGTGCTATTGCGATGGCCACAATCTGCTTTTTTTGTAGCAGATTACAGCTAGTGGAAAAGGAGCCAAACTTTAAACCAAAGTGAACACATTTAGTTTTTCAAGTTTTCTTTAAAAAAAAAATGAACATTCATTTAATGACAGTTCAGATATGCATTATTTAAAAAAATAAACAGACTGAAGGCTACGTTCACAATGGGCTTTATGTTTCACTCCCTTTGACAGCAGGAAAGCAGTACTCATTTTACAGTAATGCACCGCATATAGTGCATTACAATGTCTTACGCCGTTGTACCACATTGCACCTGCCACACAATGAACGTCATGCTGCATTGCATTGCGGTAAGCCACGTCAGAATGCGGCTGTTAAGCTGCACCACAATGCGCCATTGTGAATGTAATCTTAACGTTAAATATGTTAATAGTTTCACAGATCTGATCTTCATCTAATTAACTTGTAGCATGGATATAATAATAAGAAGAAGAATCTGAACATTTATATAGCGCTTTTCTCCTGTCGGACTCAAAGCGCTCAAGAGCTGCAGCCACTGGGACGCGCTCAAGAGGCCACCCTGCAGTGTTAGGGAGTCTTGCCTTGAACTCCTTACTGAATAGGTACTTGACCTAGCCAGGATTCGAACCCTGGTCTCCCATGTCAAAGGCAGAGCCCTTAACCAGTACACTATCCAGCCACTTGGATCTTTCTAATACAGAAACAAAACTAAATATGTCTTTCCCAAACAAACAACACATATACATACATATGTTAATACATACCATATACACAAAGATAGCTCTTAGTGTCTTCTTTATTTACTTTTGCAAGTGGCAGAACATGGACCAGTTTTTCCCCTCTCGTCTGAAATACCTCCTTCTGTAAGCTGCTTTTCAAGATTGAAACCATAGTCTTGGTGGAGGTAATCAGCAAGTCTGTGGTACAGATCAAGCTACTGTTTGTGTAGTAGCTTACTGTGTCTTATATAATATATTTTATGTTGTCATGTTTACAAACCTCCAATTGATATTTTCCAAACCAGTAAATCAATATTCTGTCAGCGAAGTAAAGCTAGAAGATGGAATATTTGATCAATTACAAAGGAAAAATAAAAAAGTAATGCTCTCAAAGAAAACATATTAAGTATTCAGCCCATCTGCGAACTGTGAAGATTTATGGATTTTTTTCAGGCTTAAATCCATGCAGAATTGTTTTTCCAGTTTTGTGTAGGTACTCAGTAGCAGAGTTATATGTATGTATATATTCTTTGATAAATGAAACTGAAGCAAAATAATGCACTAGCTTCATGTTAGTAACGTCATGATCATACATGGACAAGAACACACCCACAAAGAAGAAGATGGTCCAGCAGCGGTGGGCTCGTAGAGGGTGTGACACTTATGCTGGGAATACACCATGAGTTCTTTTGCCAGATAGATGGTTCGATAGATAATTTCTGACAGTTGTGATCTGATTTCGATCATTTTTATGATCGTTTTTGTCATAGAAGTTAATGGAAATCAATCAGAAATATGATTGGAAAATTGATCGGAAAAACGATTGGAAAATTGATCGGAAAGTAATTCTGCCAAAAAAACTCATTGCGTATTTTCAGCATTACACTTAATTTAACTTAGATAAGTGTTTAAATGTTTAATGTTTTCTCCTCACAGGTTTGTTTTAAGGGCAAACAAATAAAAAAGTGAACCCATCCTGTAAAGCAAACATGAAAAAATTTGACATGTTGCCATTTTATGATCACTAAATGTCAGACTTGAATTCTCTGTCTCTTTTCTCTAAATTATCCTTTTTATAAACATAAAGGGCTGTTATGGTGATACACTCAGGATTAGATACGTATGTGCTCTAATTAAGAGTCTAATTAACGAGGAACTGTAACGGTAAAACGTCCCCTGGGGGGGTACTCACCTCGGGTGGGGGAAGCCTGCGTCCCTCGGGGGTCTCGCTGTAGCCCTCCGTACAGCCGTGACGCAATATTTACCTTCCTGGCTCCTGCGCAGACGCTCTGATGGCTGTCGGCTCCGAAGTAGGCGGAAATACCCAATCGCCGTCGGGTCCGCTCTACTGCGCAGGCGCAAGTCTCCGGCGCCTGCGCAGTAGAGTGGAACCGACGGAGATCGGGTATTTCCGTCTATTTCCGAGCCGAATGCAGCCACAGCGCCCCCGCTGGAGCCAGCAAAGGTAAATATTGAAATTACAGTCGGGCCTGTCGCCGGCTGTTCAGAGGGCTGCAGCGAGACCCCCGTGGGACGCAGGACGGCGTGGGAAGCCTCATTAGGATCCGGAGGCTTCCCCCACCCGAGGTGAGTACCCCCCAGGGGATCTTTTTCAAGTTACAGAGTCTCTTTAAAGGGACTCCGAGCAGTGCAGAAACTATGGAAAGATGCATATCATTTTAAAGCTCTCTTTCTCCTCTCTCCAATGATATATAAACCGCCGCCCTACGCCTTTTAGTTTTCGCTATTTTCGCGATTGAAATTGCAGCGGCCGGGATTTTAATCACGAAAATAGAGAAAACTAAAAGGTGTAGGGCGACGATTTAGGTGTCGCCAGAAAGAGGAGAAAGAGAGCTTTAAAATGATATCCATCTTTCCATAGTTACATTGTATTACACAGGCCGACTTTTTCCTAAAGTCAGCAGCTTCATTCTGCTTAATGGAGCTGCTGACACTGGGGAAAGTGTCGTCCTGTGTAATACAAGTAACTATGGAAAGATGGATATCATTTTAAAGCTCTCTTTCTCCTCTTTCTGGCGACACCTAAATCATTGCCCTACGCCTTTTAGTTTTCTCTATTTTCACGATTGAAATTGCGGCCGCGGCAATTTCAATCGCAAATATAGCGAAAACTAAAAGGCGTAGGGCGGTGGTTTATATATCATTGGAAAGAGGAGAAAGAGAGCTTTAAAATGATATGCATCTTTCCATAGTTTCTGCACTGCTTGGAGTCCCTTTAACCACTTCCCGACCGCCTAACGCACAGAGGCGGCCGGGAAGTGGAGCCCTTAAGGACCGGCTCACCCACAGAGGCGGCGGTCCATTTAAGGGCATGGGCGGAGCGATCGCGTCATCCGTGACACGATCCTCCGCCGGCGCCTGTCACCGCTCGCCCGCCGCAACATCCCGCCGGCTATACGGAAGCGCCGGCGGGATGTTAACCCCGCGATCGCCGCATACAAAGTGTATAATACACTTTGTAATGTTTACAAAGTGTATTATACAGGCTGCCTCCTGCCCTGGTGGTCCCAGTGTCCGAGGGACCACCAGGGCAGGCTGCAGCCACCCTAGTCTGCACCCAAGCACACTGATTTCTCCCCCCCCTGCCCCAGATCGCCCACAGCACCCATCAGACCCCCCCCTGCCCACCCCCCAGACCCCTGTTTGCACCCAATCACCCCCCTAATCACCCATCAATCACTCCCTGTCACTATCTGTCAACGCTATTTTTTTTTATCCCCCCCCCCCTGCTCCCTGCCCCCTCCTGATCACCCCCCACCCCTTAGATTCTCCCCAGACCCCCCCCCTCAGACCACCCCCCCCTGTTTACTGTATGCATCTATCCCCCTGATCACCTGTCAATCACCTGTCAATCACCTGTCAATCACCCGTCAATCACCCGTCAATCACCCCCTGTCACTGCCACCCATCAATCAGCCCCTAACCTGCCCCTTGCGGGCAATCTGATCACCCCCCCACACCAATAGATCGCCCACAGATCCGACATCAGATCACCTCCCAAATCCATTGTTTACATCTATTCTCTCCTCTAAACACCCACTAATTACCCATCAATCACCCATCAATCACCCCCTATCACCACCTGTCACTTTTACCTATCAGATCAGACCCTAATCTGCCCCTTGCGGGCACCCAATCACCCGCCCACACGCTCAGATTGCCCTCTGACCCCCCCTTATCAATTCACCAGTGCATTAATTACATGTGTTCTTCCCTGTAATAACCCACTGATCACCTGTCAATCACCTGCCAATCACCTATCACCCATCAATCACCCCCTGTCACTGCCACCCATCAATCAGCCCCTAACCTGCCCCTTGCGGGCAATCTGATCACCCACCCACACCATTAGATCGCCTGCAAACCCGCCGTCAGATTACCTCCCAAATGTATCGTTTACATCTGTTATCTTCTCCAAACACCCACTAATTACCCATCAATCACCCCCTATCACCACCTGTCACTGTTACCTATCAGATCAGACCCTAATCTGCCCCTTGCGGGCACCCAATCACCCGCCCACACGCTCAGATTGCCCTCAGACCCCCCCCCCCCTCATCAATTCGCCAGTGCATTAATTACATCTGTCCTTCCCTGTAATAACCCACTGATCACCTGTCAATCACCTGCCAATCACCTATCACCCATCAATCACCCCCTGTCACTGCCACCCAACAATCAGCCCCTAACCTGCCCCTTGCGGGCAATCTGATCACCCACCCACACCAATAGATCGCCCGCAGATCCGACATCAGATCACCACCCAAGCGCAGCGTTTACATCTATTCTCTCCTCTAAACACCCACTAATTACCCATCAGTCACCCCCTATCACCACCTGTCACTGTTACCCATCAGATCAGACCCTAATCTGCCCCTTGCGGGCACCCAATCACCTGCCTACACGCTCAGATTGCCCTCAGACCCCCCCTTATCAATTCGCCAGTGCAATATTTACATCTGTCCTTCCCTGTAACAACCCACTGATCACCTGTCAATCACCTGCCAATCACCTATCACCCATCAATCACCCCCTGTCACTGCCACCCATCAATCACCCCCTGTCACTGCCACCCATCAATCACCCGCTGTCACTGCCACCCATCAATCAGCCCCTAACCTGCCCCTTGCGGGCAAACTGATCACCCACCCACACCAATAGATCGCCCGCAGATCCGACACCACCCTGCTTATGACCGGTTCCACAAAATTCGCCCCCTCATAGACCACCTGTCATCAAAATTTGCAGATGCTTATACCCCTGAACAGTCATTTTGAGACATTTGGTTTCCAGACTACTCACGGTTTTGGGCCTGTAAAATGCCAGGGCGGTATAGGAACCTCACAAGTGACCCCATTTTAGAAAAAAAGACACCCCAAGGTATTCTGTTAGGTGTATGACGAGTTCATAGAAGATTTTTTTTGTCAAAAGTTAGCGGAAATTAATTTTTATTGGTTTTTTTTCACAAAGTGTCATTTTTCACTAACTTGTGACAAAAAATAAAATCTTCTATGAACTCGCCATACACCTAACGGAATACCTTGGGGTGTCTTCTTTCTAAAATGGGGTCACTTGTGGGGTTCCTATACTGCCCTGGCATTTTAGGGGCCCTAAACCGCGAGGAGTAGTCTAGAAAACAAATGCTTCAAAATGATCTGTGAATAGGACGTTGGGCCCCTTAGCGCACCTAGGCTGCAAAAAAGTGTCACATGTGGTACCGCCGTACTCAGGAAAAGTAGTATAATGTGTTTTGGGGTGTATTTTTACACATACCCATGCTGGGTGGGAGAAATTTCTATGTAAATGGACAATTGTGTGTAAAAAAATCAAACAATTGTCATTTACAGAGATATTTCTCCGCATGGGTATGTGTAAAAATACACCCCAAAACGCATTATACTACTTCTCCTGAGTACGGCGGTACCACATGTGTGGCACTTTTTTACACCCTAAGTACGCTAAGGGGCCCAAAGTCCAATGAGTACCTTTAGGATTTCACAGGTCATTTTGCGACATTTGGTTTCAAGACTACTCCTCACGGTTTAGGGCCCCTAAAATGCCAGGGCAGTATAGGAACCCCACAAATGACCCCATTCTAGAAAGAAGACACCAAAAGGTATTCTGTACGGAGTATGGTGAGTTCATAGAAGATTTTATTTTTTGTCACAAGTTAGCGGAAAATGACACTTTGTGAAAAAAAACTATTAAAATCAATTTCCGCTAACTTGTGACAAAAAAATAAAAACTTCTATGAACTCACCATACTCCTAACGGAATACCTTGGGGTGTCTTCTTTCTAAAATGGGGTCATTAGTGGGGTTCCTATACTGCCCTGGCATTTTAGGGGCCCTAAACCGCGAGGAGTAGTCTTGAAACAAAAATGACCTGTGAAATCCTAAAGGTACTCATTGGACTTTGGGCCCCTTAGTGCAGTTAGGGTGCAAAAAAGTGCCACACATGTGGTATCGCCGTACTCGGGAGAAGTAGTATAATGTGTTTTGGGGTGTATTTTTACACATACCCATGCTGGGTGGGAGAAATACCTCTGTAAATGACAATCTTTTGATTTTTTTTACACACAATTGTCCATTTATAGAGGTATTTCTCCCACCCAGCATGGGTATGTGTAAAAATACACCCCAAAACACATTGTACTACTTCTCCCGAGTATGGCGATACCACATGTGTGGCACTTTTTTGCACCCTAACTGCGCTAAAGGGCCCAAAGTCAAATGAGTACCTTTAGGATTTCACAGGTCATTTTGAGAAATTTCGTTTCAAGACTACTCCTCACGGTTTAGGGCCCCTAAAATGCCAGGGCAGTATAGGAACCCCACAAATGACCCCATTTTAGAAAGAAGACACCCCAAGGTATTCCGTTAGTAGTATGGCGAGTTCATAGAAGATTTTATTTTTTGTCACAAGTTAGCGGAAATTGATTTTAATTGTGTTTTTTTTGCACAAAGTGTCATTTTCCGCTAACGTTTGACAAAAAATAAAATCTTCTATGAACTCACCATACTCCTAACGGAATACCTTGGGGTGTCTTCTTTCTAAAATGGGGTCATTTGTGGGGTTCCTATACTGCCCTGGCATTTTAGGGGCCCTAAACCGTGAGGAGTAGTCTTGAAACGAAATTTCTCAAAATGACCTGTGAAATCCTAAAGGTACTCATTGGACTTTGGGCCCTTTAGCGCAGTTAGGGTGCAAAAAAGTGCCACACATGTGGTATCGCCGTACTCAGGAGAAGTAGTATAATTTGTGTTTTGTGGTGTATTTTTACACATACCCATGCTGAGTGGGAGAAAGATCTCTGTAAATGGACAATTGTGTGTAAAAAAAATTAACAAATTGTCATTTACAGAGATATTTCTCCCACCCAGCATGGGTATGTGTAAAAATACACCCCAAAACACATTATACTACTTCTCCTGAGTACGGCAATACCACATGTGTGGCACTTTTTTGCAGCCTAACTGCGCTAAGGGGTCCAAAGTCCAATGAGCACCTTTAGGCTTTACAGGGGTGCTTACAATTTAGCACCCCCCAAAATGTCAGGACAGTAAACACACCCCACAAATGACCCCATTTTGGAAAGTAGACCCTTCAAGGTATTCAGAGAGGGGCATGGTGAGTCCGTGGCAGATTTCATTTTTTTTTGTCGCAAGTTAGAAGAAATGGAAACTTTTTTTTTTTTTTTTTTCTCACAAAGTGTCATTTTCCGCTTACTTGTGACAAAAAATAATATCTCCTATGAACTCACTATGCCTCTCAGTGAATACTTTGGGATGTCTTCTTTCCAAAATGGGGTCATTTGGGGGGTATTTATACTATCCTGGAATTCTAGCCCCTCATGAAACATGACAGGGGGTCAGAAAAGTCAGAGATGCTTGAAAATGGGAAAATTCACTTTTTGCACCATAGTTTGTAAACGCTATAACTTTTACCCAAACCAATAAATATACACTGAATGGGTTTTTTTTTAATCAAAAACATGTTTGTCCACATTTTTCGCGCTGCATGTATACAGAAATTTTACTTTATTTGAAAAATGTCAGCACAGAAAGTTAAAAAAATCATTTTTTTGCCAAAATTCATGTCTTTTTGATGAATATAATAAAAAGTAAAAATCGCAGGAACAATCAAATAGCACCAAAAGAAAGCTTTATTAGTGACAAGAAAAGGAGCCAAAATTAATTTAAGTGGTAGGTTGTATGAGCGAGCAATAAACCGTGAAAGCTGCAGTGGTCTGAATGGAAAAAAATTGGCCGGTCCTTAAGGGGTAGAAAGCCCTAGGTCCTCAAGTGGTTAAGTAAATCTGTGCAATAAACAAATATGAAATTGATTAAAAAAAAACAGCAACCAGCATATCTTGTAAACAATAATTCAAGTATATACTTCTAGCTGATGGTACAGCAAAGTAAAAGGTAATGCAAATAGTGCAACCAAGAAGACATACTTATCTTACGTCTCAGTGATGAAGATCAATGGACTGCTTAAATAGGAACTATCTGCACGGAGTCTGTATGTTCTCCCCGTGTCTGCGTGAGTTTCCTCCAAGCACTCTGAACTCCAGCCATACCCCAAAAACATATACAGTGGGATGCAAAAGTTTGGGCAACGTTGTTAATTGTCATGATTTTCCTGTATAAATCGTTGGTTGTTACGATAAAAAAAGTTAGTTAAATAAATCATATAGGAGTCACACAGTGATATTTGAGAAGTGAAATGAAGTTTATTGGATTTACAGAAAGTGCGCAATAAAATTAGGCAGGTGCATATATTTGGGCACTGTTGTCATTTTATTGATTCCAAAACCTTCAGAACTAAAAAATTATTGGAACTCAAATTGGCTTGGTAAGCTCAGTGACCCCTGACCTACATACATCATGGTTTAGGGGAAGAATACAGAAAGCTGTCTCAGAGATTTTAGCTGTCTGTTTCCACAGTTAGGAACATATTCAGGAAATGGAAGACCACTGGCTCAGTTCAAGTTAAGGCTCAAAGTGGCAGACCAAGAAAAATCTCGGATAGACAGAAGCGACGAATGGTGAGAACAGTCATAGTCAACCCACAGACCATCACCAAATACCCACAACATCATCTTGCTGCAGATGGAGTCACTGTGCATTGTTCAACCATTTGGCGCACTTTACACAAGGAGATGCTGTATGCGAGAGTGATGCAGAGAAAGCCTTTTCTCAGTCTACAACACAAACAGAGACGCTTGAGGAAAGCTAAAGCACATTTGGACAAGCCAGCTTCCTTTCGGAATAAGGTGCTGTGGACTGATGAAACTAAAAGTTAGTTATTTGGGCATAACAAGGGGCATTATGCATGGAGGAAAAAGAACACAGCATTCCAAGAAAAACACCTGCTACCTACAGTCAGTGGCGTACCTAGGGAAGATGGCGCCTATGGCAAGCACTGTAACTGCGCCCCCTCGAGAAACCCCACAGCTGCCGGGGAGGGGGGGGTATGGGACTGGGGTTTTGAGTGAGGGCTAAGAAGGAAAGAGAGGGATGGGGGAGAGAATGAGGGGTATTGCTGGTTCCACACCATACAATTTTTTTGGCAGATTTACCATCCAGATCGATTTCCGTAGGAACGAACGGAAATTGCTCAGAAAATCACTTTAAAAAATTGACCGATTCTCAGACTGGACATGCTGGAAATAATCGATCTGGCAGGTAAATCTGCCAAAAAATTGTATGGTGTGGATCCAGCATTAGGAGTAAAGATGGGGTGGGGGAGAGGGGGAATGAGCAGAAGAATGGGCTTTGGGGGAGGAAACGAGAGGTTGAGGAGAGGGATGAGTAGTGGAGGGGGTAGAGGCGGGATGAGGTATAAGGATGAGAGAGAGGCTTCCTATACAGGGGGGAGGGGGGGGGGGAAGAATAGACAGCTACCTATACTTCAGGGAGAGGTCCATTCATCCCTACCTCGGAGCCTGTGGCCAGATTATCCACCAGCACTCATTTCACCACCACGTGTAACACAGAAGTTGTGACCTGCAGATCTGCATCTCTCCCCTTCCTGCAGCCACTCTGTAATCGTCTGGCTGCGTCTCTTCAGAGAAGCAGGAAGACCAGCCAGGGGATTGCAGAGCAGCTGCAGAAGGGGAGAGATGCAGATCTGCCTGTCACTGAACTTTTCTGTGTTACCCGTCGTGGGGAAATTGCTGCTGGAACTGTCCACAGCAGTTGAGGAGAAGGGAGGGAGAGCAGGCAAAACCGAGCTGCAGGATTCCCCAGCAGAGAAGCCCTGAGCTATTACACACCAGAGCCCAGTTGCAGCCATCACACTGCTAAGCACAGATGATCATTGTTGACTGCAGCTCGTACGGTAATAGGATCGCACAGCTGAAGGGAAAGGGGGGAGGGAAGCTGCTCTGCCCCTTCAAATAGATAACGCTGCACTTCTTCCTGTGTTCTGTGCACTGCAAAGGAAGAAGGAGAGATCTGCGCCCCCCTAAGTGCCTGTAGGAGGCGGCGCCTAGGGCATTAGCCACGCCTGTACGTCTCTAGATACGCGTCTGCCTACAGTAAAATATGGTTGTGCTTCCATCATGCTGTGGGGCTGTGTGGCCAGTGCAGGGACTGGGAATCTTGTCAAAGTTGAGGGACGCATGGATTCCACTCAGTATCAGCAGATTCTGGAGACCAATGTCCAGGGATCAGTGACAAAGCTGAAGCTGCACCAGGGCTGGATCTTTCAACAAGACAATGACCCTAAACACTGCTCAAAATCCACTAAGGCATTCATGCAGAAGAACAAGTACAGTGTTGTAGAATGGCCATCTCAATCCCCAGACCTGAATATAATTGAAAATCTGTGGTGTGAGTTAAGGTGGCCATACACTGGTTGATTTGCAATCAGATCGACCAACAGATAGATCCCTCTCTGATCGAATCTGATCAAAGAGGGATCGTATGGCTGCCTTTACTGCAAACAGATCGTGAATTGATTTCAGCATGAAATCGATTCACCATCTGTGAAGCTGTCGTCGCTCCCCTCCCCCCTGGCATACATTACCTGATCCGGCCGGCTTGAGTCCCCCGGTCTCCCCCGGCAATACAGGCAATGTTTTGCGTCGGTCGTCAGACATTCGAACACCACTATCGACGCCCTCCCGATCCGCCGCCGATCAAGCGAAATCTTCCGCACGGACAGGAACGATGGGAATCGAAGGGAACGATCGATTTCGGTCGGAAATCGATCATTCAGTCAACGTTTGCGCAATGATTTCACAGCAGATTCGATCACAGTGATCGAACCGGCAGGAAAATCGTTAGGTGTATGGGCCCCTTTAAAGAGAGCTGTCCATGCTCGGAAGCCATCAAACCTTAATGAACTAGAGATGTTTTGTAAAGAGGAATGGTCCAAAATACCTTCAACCAGAATCCAGACTCCCATTGGGACCTACAGGAAGCATTTAGAGGCTGTAATTTCTGCAAAAGGAGGATCGACTAAATATTGATTTCATTTCTTTTTTTGTGGTGCCCAAATTTATGCACCTGCCTAATTTTGTTTAAACAATTATTGCACACTTTCTGTAAATCCAATGAACTTCATTTCACTTCTCAAATATCACTGTGTGTGTCTCCTACTTGATATATTTAACTGACATTTTTTATCGTAACAATCAAAGATTTATACAGGAAAATCATGACATTTAACAAGGTTGCCCAAACCTTCGCATCCCACTGTAGATAAGTTTATTGGCTTTCCTCTTACATTTTCCCTACACTGCAATGGACATATGACTATGGTAGGGATAAGATTGTGAGTTCCATGAATATGTACTCTGTAAAAGCACTGCGGAAGATGTCAGCGCCATATAAATACTGAAAAAGAAGACTTTTCAAAAAAGACCTTGTAGTTTTTGAGGAAATCCATTTCAAAAATGCAATGCATAAATGTTTTGTAAACCTGAGAAAAATGACAGTTTAAAAACCTTTTTTCCTTTGCATTTTGAAAATCGATTGTCTCAAAAACTTTTTTTTGTCTTGTTCTCACAGTTTCCCTAAACATGTGTAGCAATTTTGATGACAATAGCATGTAGGGGGCTTTGCTATTAACCATGAGGGCTGGAACCCACAAGAGCGGTTTTGTGAGCATTTTGGCAGCGCTGCGATACGCTAGCGTTTTGCCAAAACGCTCAGCTAATGCTAATGGATGGAGCGTTTGCGTTTCCCAAAATCGCAAACGCAGGACATGCAGCATTTTTGGAGCGTTAGCGCTTCAATGTTAAGTATGTAAGCGCTGCGCAATCGCTGTGCAAACGCAATGGCGCGCGTTTTGTGAGCGTTTTCAAAATTCAGAAAGTACCCAGAAGGCTTACAGCTTCCCAGAATGCTATAAGATAAGGTTTCTGTTTCCTGTTGACGGCTTGTGGTACAACGGAAGTGCGACAGAGCTGCAGGCTGTGTGGAAAGTGGCTTCTTCAGGGCAATGTCTCGAAAAAAATGGTTTACAACGGAGGATGTCATCTCCAAAGTGCAGCCACATGAAGTCCTGTACAAGAAAACGAGCAGAGACTACAAAGTGAACCAGCTAGCCAACGAATTATGGGCAAAAATAGCAAAGGAGCTGCATGAGGAGGCTGGATTGACATGGAATATGCTGTCACCCAAACTTCAGGATACAAAAAGTGAGTACCTTTTGTATGTATAAATGATGTCAAGAGTCCCTCTCTCTCTGTCTGTTTGTATATATATAAATATATATATATATATATATATATATATATATATATATATATATATATATATATATATATATACACACACACACACACACACAATCGATTGATGATGTTACATTGCCTTTTTTTTGGGATGCTGTATGAGGTTGTAATGGAGCTGGTGGAAGTTATTCATGCACAATGATGTCCTCTTTATCCCGCACACAATTATGTAGGACACATGCAGCCTTTACAATTGTCACAGCATTTGCAGTGTTATAATGGTTGTCCTGCCCGGTCGATACTGGTAGTGCAATGACACATATGTATGTACAATAGCGCGAAACCTGTCTCAAATTAACATATTTTAATACTGTTTTTATATTATTTTACAGTACAACAAGTGAAAACTCGCTGGAAGTCCATAAAGGATAACTTTAGAAGGGAGCTGCTGGAAGAGAAAGTGGAAAGCAAAAGTGGTTCGGGGGCATCCAATAGGACAAAATATAGCTTCACTGCAGAACTAGCATTCTTAAGACCATGTATGGAATTGGACGAGTAAGTGTATAATTATTTTTGACTATTCTTAACATACATTCACTTTCTGTACAGGCCAACACACCCATCTCTCAACACATTTCTTGTTTACACTTGCAATACTTAACAACCTTTGTCCTTCCATAGGACACAAGATAACATGCCGGCTGATCCTGTGGTGACAGTTGATGACGAAGATGCAGAAGAAGACAGGGGAAATACTACTGTATCTTTATTAAGCACCTCAGACACACCAAGTGATGATATGTCTCATAGTAGCAGTGCTACTGTATTGTCTCCTGCGCCTCCTACTACCTCCACTACAAAACAGACAAAACAAATAAGCAGAGGAAGGCGACAAGGTGGAGGTGGCAGATCACAAAGCAGTTTTGAAAGTGGTGTATTAAGTTCTATGCAGGAAGCTGTAGGTGTTTTACATCATGCTAGCTGCGATCACTACAATTTTGCTGTAAGTCTTGTCCCATACATGAAAAAAGTACCAGAGGATAGAATTTTAGATCTCAGACAGGTGATCATAGATCTAGTTAAAAAAGCTATCAAAAATACACCCTCTACCTCTGCTGAACAATCACAGAGCTCTTCTTCATCCTCAACACCCTCACCATCCCCTCCAGTGGCAATTCCACCATATCACAAGCAAGCACCATATGGCACCTTTCCATACCATCACACCTATTATCCGCCTGAAAATGAGTATGCCTACCAAAATTATCCATATAGGCCCCAAAGCAACATGGGCTATTTCCCCCCTTACCAGGGACAACCAACCAATAATGAGCCAACCCAAGAACCACTGTTATATACAGATATTGCACCAAGAAGGCCTCAACCAACAAGTGACAATACTGGCCCAAAAGCACCATGTTTTATGGATTTGCTATCACGAGATGAAAATTAGTTATGTGTAAGGAGTTTGACACAATCACTATGTGTTTACAATGTTATTGCTTTGGCCTTCATGGGCGTACATATGACGCCCATGATTATTTTTTTTTGGGGATGTTACTGTTCTATTATTTATTAATATAACATTGTAATACCAATCAATACTGTATATATGACATCGGGCACAATAATTAGTGTCTTGAAAGCCATGGTTATAAAAAAGTAACATATGTTAACGTACATATTGGTACACAAAACAATGTTTGACATGGAAGGACAACTGAAGTGAGAGGGATATGGAGGCTGCCATTTTTATTGTAAACGAATCAATGCCAGTTGCTAATAATCTGCCTGTAACACTATTAACCATAGCCCATAAACACACAAACAGCATATCAGGGGTTGATGACCTTAATATCAGACTTCAGTACAGTAGCTGCATGGTTGTTTCTTGTGTTATTCAGATACTACTGCAGCAGGGCTGCCAGACAACTGGTATTGATTACAACAAAATAAATATGGCAGCCTCCGTATACCTCTCACTTAATTTCACCTTTATTACTGTTGCAATGTTAAACAGATATGTGAAAACATACTCTTTCTTTCTATTATGCATGAACAATCGATATGAACAACAATTACTACTTTATGCAAGTATGCAAGTAAGCATGCATGTTATACTTCCTGTAAGGCCACAAACTGCTGGTTTGTTTACAACTTTTCTTGTACAGTTGTTACAGTAAACTGAACTCCTGTTTTAGTGATTGTGTTAGTTGACATGACATTAAAAAGAAGAATAACATATTGGCCTGTTTTATTTTTTGAGTGTATTTCCAGCTAAATTATACGATATATTGATGACATATATTGAGTAACCATTGTCAAGTGTGTTTATTCCATTAGTTACATTATGTCATTTCTCACATGGTGACAGTTTCACTGCTGGTAGGTGATGTTCCTAATCCTTTTTTGTTTGCACATTGCAAAGAAAATTAAACAGATATTGCCCACAATACAGCAAGGTTGACATACAGTAAACTTCACAAAGTAGCTACTTTTCTTGCTTCTTGAGGGAGGGGTTTCACCACAATATCAGCCAAAATATCAGCCATACAGCTCCCCCTGATGGTCTGTTTGATAAAAGGAATATATTTCACATGTAAAGGGAGGTATCAGCTACTGATTGGGATAAAGTACTATTCTTGGTCTGTGTTTCTCTTTAAATCTTGGCCAAACCTGACATCATTTGAAACAATCAATGAAATAGCAAAACGCTTTGCTACAATCGCTAATCGCAAACGCTGACAAAACGCTCATCATTTTGCAAAAAACGCTCCAAAAAACGCCGGAAAACGCTTCAGTTATCGCTGGTAAAACGCGCATACCAAACGCTAGCGCTTGCGATTAGCGATTGCGTTGTGCAGTGGGTTCCAGGCCAGAAAGTCGGCGTGTAATTGCGATTACATTTACATGCAAAATTTATGATTTTCCCCCAAACTTTGCATTGCAGTTTTGCATCATAATTGCAAATTATAATGTTAAATTACGATTACGCTAAATATGTGCTCATCACTACTCACGGCCTACTCTACAGGATACCTGTTTTGTTTGCGAGAATGGTACATTTCATTGGAATTGCACTTTAAATAAGAATAATTCTGCTTACCTTTATGCCTTGCATGGAAATCATCACTTTTTAGGAGCTATTTATGCAAAAACTCCAAAAGGCTGAAGAGGTTTCCAAACTCCCTCCTAACATGGCTTAAGTGTTTTGCACTTTCTTGATTTAGGGCAATTGTATGCACATTCCTGATAAACAACATAGTGAGCTAAAGAATTTATTGCAGGGAAAATCACAAAGACCTATCTATAATAGCTTACTAATGCTGGGAATACACCATACAATTTTCTGTTATGCTGGGCATACACGGATGCAATTATGTGCCGGATCGAGCTGCTCGTCCGCGCGTGCGCGCGATCGATCCCCGCTCATCCCCGCGGGCATCCCTTATCAGCCACTCGATTCGCCGTTATTGTCCACCCGCGGGGATCGAGCGGGTAATCTATCCGGAAGGTCTTTGGACCTGTCGGATATTTTCAATCGAGCCATCAGCGGCTCGATTGATAACAGCGCAACTCGCCCTGTATGCCCAGCATTAAGGTGGCCATACACTGGTCGATTTGCCATCAGATTCGACCAAAAGATAGATCCCTCTCTGATCAAATCTGATCAGAGAGGGATCGTATGGCCACCTTTACTGCAAACAGATTGTGAATTGATTTCAGCCTGAAACCGATCACAATCTGTGGAGCTGCCGCTGCTGGTGCCCCCCCTCCCCCCTGCATACATTACCTGTTCCGGCCGGCGCGAGTTCCCTGGTCCACCGCTGTCTTCTTCTCCGCCTGGTCCCGGCATCTTCTCCCCATCGGCTCCCGGTCCGCCGGCGATCGAGAAAAATCTCCCGCACAGATGGATAGACGGGAACGATGGATTTCGGACGGAAATCCATCGTTCTGTCAGCGGTGTGCACGGCGATTTCACGGCCGTTTCGATCACTGTGATCAAAACGGCCGTATTTCGGCGGGAAAATCGTGAGGTGTATGGGTCCCTTTAGATTCTCTGTAGATCTGTTAGATTTTCTGTTAGAATGCATAATTAGATTATTTTCTGTAGAGACTGGTCATTATCTCTGGTGCATTGTCTTCTGCTTATCTCCTGCTGAGTAGAACAATGCCTAATTGCTAGGCAGATAGATGGTTAGATAGATAATTTCTAACATGTTGGAATTTATATATCTGGCAGGTAAATCTTACAGAGAATCTAAAGCCCCGTCTACACGGGGAGAGATCGTGGCAATCCGGCAGCTTGATTAGCCACCGGATCGCCTCTTCCGCGTGCCCGCCGCGTCCCCGCTCGGCGCGCGTGCGCGGGAATCAATACCCGCTCAATTCCCGCTTTTCGCCGCGCCGCTTATCTGCCGCTCGATTCCCTGCCATTGTCCCCTCGCGGGGAGCGAGCAGGGAATCGGCGGTGCTAAGATCCGTCCTGTCGGATCTTATCAATTGAGCCGCATCAGCGGCTCGATTGATAAGGAGCATCGCGGCCGCATCTACGTGTGTAGATGCGGCTTAAAGGTCCGTACACACGCCGGACTGGAGGCAACGACGGGTCCGTCGTCACCTCCCGCTGGGTGGGCGTTCCAGCGACAGTCCGGCGTGTGTACAGTCTGATCGCACAGAAACAGCTGTATCAGTCTGCAGACAGACTGTACACACGCCGGACTGTTGCTGGAACGCCCACCCAGCGGGAGGTGACGACGGACCCATCGTTGCCTCCAGTCCGGCGTGTATACAGACCTTTATTGCTAGGAATACATGGTAAGTTTTTTGTACCGTGTAATCGAGCCGCTGATGGCTCAATTGCTAAAATCCGACGTGTCCGATCACCCGCCGGATCGATTCTGCGCTCGATACCGCGGGCAGGACAATGGAAGAAAACAAGGAGAAGATAAGAAGTGCCCGCGGGGACGAGTGGGAATCGATCCAGGCCTCCGCGGGGACGCGCCATAAACGATCCAGTGGCTCGATTACACGGTGTAAAACATACCGTGTATTCCTAGCATTATGCTGGATACACACGGTGTGTTCCCGCACTCGATGCGCCGCTCGATTCCCGTCGATTCGCGGCCGCTCGATTATTGTCAACATTTCCGATTCGCGTTTCAATGGATTGTTAGGTCGATTTGGCATACTTTACATGACAATCGACCTAACAATAATTGAAATGCGCTCAGAAATGCTCGGAAATAATCGAGTGGCCGGGAATCAAGCGGCACATCGAGTGCGGGAACGCACTGTGTGTATCCAGCATTACAGAAAATTGTATGGTGTATTCCCTGCATTACATAGCTAAACATACACATTAGATACTGCCAGATTAAATATAACCAACAAAAAAAAAAAAAAAAGATTTTCAAGTCACCGATTTATTAAATGCTTGTTGGATGAGAGTACGTCAATAGAATTGTATGTTTAACATAGATTCTTGGAAGGTGCATTAACATGTTTCTCTGCAGCAATGTGGAAAACAAATACCGTTCTTCATTAACACGGCAGAAACAGCTTGACATATTTAATGACCAAGTGCTAAGTCATGTTACTTACAGCATTGTGCACATGCACTGTTGATCGCTGTAGGCGTACGTGAAACCACTTCCTCCTCATCAGGAAAGAATAGGTCATGTTTTGAATCGTTTTCCACTTGGAGGTGGGAGTATTATCCATTAGCATTTACAGAGCAAGCAAAAATTCTGGTAGAGCCCAGTGAATTGATGTAGGTTGTTTTTCATTCTTTTACAGAGGACAAAAGTGCTAAGTTGCAGTATTTACACTTTACTGATTTGTTACTAGAAACAGATAATTAAATATTATCATTATTGATTTTTACAGAACGAACATATTCCATGGTGCTCTACAGATAAATATTTTTACAACCAAGGTATATAGACAAACAAGGGCAATATGGACTAATGTAGTTGTATATCACATCTTGTGCTAAGCAGACATAATTATGTCAGGAAACAAGTACAGCCATAGCAAGATACAACAGCAGAAAGGGACCTGCCCATGTAAGCGTACAATAGTAGATAGAGTGGATTGGCACCAGATGCTACTGACAGCAGACACACAGGGGGTAGCAGGTTGAAACAGTCGTGCCTACAGACCAGTAAAGTACAAATTGTATGTAGGTAGAGAAAAGTATCTGGGCACCAGTCGCAGTAATGATGCTTAAACAACCTTTAATTCATCCCCATAGTAATGACAGACAGAATGTGGAGGCCTGACAGCCGTTTCACAGGATTAACCTGCTGCCTCTAAGGAAGCAGGTTAATCCTGTGAAACAACTGTCAGGCCTCCACTTCTGTCTGTCATTACTATGGGGATGAATTAAAGGTTGTTTAAGCATCATTGCTGCGACTAGTGCCCGGATACTTTTCTCTACCTACATACCATGTAAGCGTACAGTCCAAGGGGGTAAGGGTTGAACACAGTAGATATGTGGGGAGTTGGAGGAGGTCAGTAAGCTGTTAACGACATATAACTAGGTGACTCATGCATAGTGTATTTTAAAGGTCATGGTTAATTTACCTTAGGTCACATGGTGAGATAGATGTGTACATGTACAGTGCCAAATATGAAAATAACTAGGCTGTGTTTCTTTCTTTATTTTTCTGCCTGAAAAAGTTAACATTCAGCTATGTATGTTCTCTCTAGTTGGGACCTAGACACACTATAGCATAACTCTCACTGATAAGGAATTAGAGCCATAAAAATCTTCTCTTGCAGAGAACAGCTTCTGAGTGCAAGGGACATATAAAAAGGGAAATAATTCATAATTCTGCTTTCATGGAAACAGACAAATGATTAACATTCTATGTTTACATATTAGCTGTGTCTGCCATGGGCTGATGAATTCCTGTGCTGACACAGCTGAAAGATCAAATTACACTTGTGATTACTTACAGGTAAGGGGGAAATTAGACAAGCTTTTCTCTCTAAAAAAAAAACCCACAGGATACATTTCTCTTCATTTTCCTTGTGTCCTGTGCAAGTGTTCAGGTCCACTTTTAAAGAGAATCTGTACTCATTTTTACAGCAAAAAGCATACCATTCTATTCATTATGTTCTTCTGAGCCCCTCTGTGCTGTTTCTGCCACTCTCTGCTGCAATCCTGGCTTGTAATTAACAGTTTTAGGCAGTGTTTACAAACAAACTAACCAGCTTGTGATAGGCTCACATAAGCAGAGTGTGTGAGTCATACAGAGCCTGCAGGGGGCCTGCAGAGGGTGTGTATCGCTTCTATCCAATCACAAGCAGCCCTGCACATTCCACACATTCAAGCCTTAGCCCGACAGAGTCGACAGAAGGAAACAGATTAGATCATATAACACAGATAACACAGCCACTGTGCAATTAGGAAAGGCTGCAGTAAGCCAGAGCACATTAGAACAGGCAAAGGAACTTATAGGATAGAAGAACTAAGGCTGAAAAGTTTGTTACAGAGTCTCTTTAAGGTTGGATGCAAAGCTAAGGCATTGATGGCAAGGATTATTGTTAGTGTGGCTAGAGAGAAGAAATGGGATAGGATTAAACATAGGGAAATAATCAATGTTAAAGTGAAAAAAAAATGATTTATACTCACCCGGGGCATCCCTCAGCCCCCTGAAGCTGTATGGTGCCCTCGCAGCCCCGCTCCGATTGTCCTGTCCCCGCCGGCGGCTACTTCCGGGTTCGGCTGCTATAGCAGCATAGAGGGTGATATAGCGACTGGGAACGTGGAGAATCACTCGCGTTCCCAGCCTGTCGGCGGCTGTCGCCGAACCCGGAAGTAGCCGCTGGCGGGGACAGGACGATCGGAGCGGGGCTGCAAGGGCACCATACAGCTTCAGGGGGCTGAGGGATGCCCCGGGTGAGTAAAAATCATTTTTTTTTTCACTTAAGTATTCCTTTAACTTTGCTAAAGGGAAGTCACGGTCAGTAGGGCAATCTGCTTATTAAAGTTATCAGCTTCAGTAGCATATTTTTTTAGTTAAATGCTAGCTCTCCAATGCTGAAATGTACATTTGAGAGGTTCAGCCAAATATCCTCTGTACAATTGCTGTTCACCTGAATTTACACTGGTCCAAACAAACTCACAAAAACAGGCATAGAATCAGTTTTCTCAGTATAGCTGTATGATTCACCAAGGCTTTAGTGGTTACATAAAGGTCATTGAGTTATGAGCCAATTAATAACTTGAAGCAGACCTATCGCCTACTGTACATTCCTTGTGTACACGTAATTTCCTATCACATAAGGAACAACAATAACAACATGCTCTAACAAAACTGTTTTGCCAAGAAACAGTAAGAAGGCAGTGTATAAAAGGGCAAACATTCTGTTCCCTAGAAAAGTGCCATTATTTCTATATACTGTACTTTCTTTTTGTTCTACTTTATAAAACTAACATGTGGCCCATTAAATGTAACGGATATTGGAAAATTTGGTGGTAAAAATATAAAATGTGTGGTAACCAATACTAGGAGCCTTGCAAATAAAATGGATGACCTTGAGCTAGTTTTGATTGACAAAGGCTATTACATTGTGGGAATAACAGAAACATGGATGGATGAAAACCATGACTGGATAGCAAACTCAGAGGATTAAAATGTTTTTACGAAGGATAGAGCAATAAGGAAAGGTGGAGGGGTTTGTTGTCTCTTTGTTAAAATATAAAATCATGTACAGCTGCCCTGAATGAAGAACTGGATGAAGCTTGTAGATATGTGGAGTCTACTTGGGTAAATATTCATGGTGGAAATAACAGTTGTCAAATGCTCATTGGGTTGTGCTGTAGTCCGCCACATACAGTGATGTGAAAAACTATTTGCCCCCTTCCTGATTTCTTATTATTTTGCATGTTTGTCACACAAAATGCAGTTTTAAATGATGGTTTTTATTATTTAGTGAGAAAAAAAATTCAAAACCTACATGGCCCTGTGTGAAAAAGAACCTACGGTAATAACTGGTTGGGCCACCCTTAGCAGTAATAACTGCAATCAAGCGTTTGCGATAACTTGCAACGAGTCTTTTACAGCGCTCTGGAGGAATTTTGGCCCACTCATCTTTGCAGAATTGTTGTAATTCAGCTTTATTTGAGGGTTTTCTAGCATGAACCGCCTTTTTAAGGTCATGCCACAACATCTCAATAGGATTCAGGTCAGAACTTTGACTAGGCCACTCCAAAGTCTTCATTTTGTTTTTCTTCAGCCATTCAGAGGTGGATTTGCTGATGTGTTTTGGGTCATTGCCCTGCTGCAGCACCCAAGATCGCTTCAGCTTGAGTTGACGAACAGATGGCCGGACATTCTCCTTCAGGATTTTTTGGTAGACAGTAGAATTCATGGTTCCATCTATCACAACAAGCCTTCCAGGTCCTGAAGCAGCAAAACAATCCCAGACCATCACACTACCACCACCATATTTTACTGTTGGTATGATGTTCTTTTGCTAAAATGCTGTGTTACTTCTACGCCAGATGTAACGGGACACGCCCCTTTCAAAAAGTTCAACTTTTGTCTCGTCGGTCCACAAGGTATTTTCCCATAAGTCTTGGCAATCATTGAGATGTTTTTTAGTAAAATTGAGACAAGCCTTAATGTTCTTTTTGCTTAAAAGTGGTTTGCGCCTTGGATATCTGCCATGCAGCCCGTTTTTGCCCAGTCTCTTTCTTATGGTGGAGTTGTGAACATTGACCTTAATTGAGGCAAGTGAGGCCTGCAGTTCTTTAGATGTTGTCCTGGGGTCTTTTGTGGCCTCTCGGATGAGTTTTCTCTGCGCTCTTGAGGTAATTTTGGTCGGCCGGCCACTCCTGGGAAGGTTCATCACTGTTCCATGTTTTTGCCATTTGTGGATAATGGCTCTCACTGTGGTTCGCTGGAGTCCCAAAGCTTTAGAAATGGCTTTATAACCTTTACCAGACTGATAGATCTCAATTACTTTTGTTCTCATTTGTTCCTGAATTTCTTTGGATCTTGGCATGATGTCTAGCTTTTGAGGTGATTTTGGTCTACTTCTCTGTGTCAGATAGCTCCTATTTAAGTGATTTCTTGATTGAAACAGGTGTGGCAGTAATCAGGCCTGGGGGTGACTACAGAAATTGAACACAGGTTTGATAAACCACAGTTAAGTTATTTTTTAACAAGGGGGGGCAATCACTTTTTCACACAGGGCCATGTAGATTTGGAGTTCTTTTTCTCACTAAATAATAAAAAACATAATTTAAAACTGCATTTTGTGTTCAATTATGTGATCTTTGACTAATAGTTAACGGTTTTTGATGAGCAGAAACATTTAAGTGTGACAAACATGCAAAAGAATAAGAAATCAGGAAGGGGGCAAATAGTTTTTCACATCACTGTATTCATCATGATACTTCAGAAGTGCAATTACTATAGCAGGTAGCAAAAGCTGCAAGTAAAAGTGAGATAATATTAATTCCTATATTTGTATAGCGCTTTTCTCCTGCCAGTTTCAAAGTGCTTGTGAGGCAGCCACTAGAGTGCACTCAGTAGGCAGTAGCAGTGTAAGGGAGTTTCCCCCAAAGAACTCCTTACTGAATAGATGCTGGTTTACTGACCAGGAAGAGCCAGCCAGGATTTGAACCCAAGTCGCCTATGGCAGAGCCCTTAAAGAGAGTCTGAAGCGAGAATAGATCTCGCTTCAGACCTCATAGCTAGCAGGGGCATGCGTGCCCCTGCTAAAACGCCGCTATAGCGCGGCTTAACGGGGGTCCCTGTCCCCCCAAACCCCCTCCGTGCAGCGGGGGAGCGCTTCCTGGTTGGGGCAGGGCTAACCGCCGCAGCCCTGCCCATGCCCGTCTGTCAGACGCGTATCTCCGCCTCTCCCCCGCCCCTCTCAGTCTTCCTTCACTGAGAGGGGCGGGGGAGAGGCGGCGATGCGCGTCTGATAGACGCGCTGGGAGGCAGGGCTGCAGCCGTTAGCCCTGCCTCCAGGAAGAGTTTTCCCTACGACCATTTTACGACCAACTTTTGCGGGGGGTGGGTTGGGGGTGAAGGGACCCCCGTTAAGCCGTGGGATAGCGGCGTTTTAGCAGGGGCACACGTGCCCCTGCTATATATAAGACCTGAAGCGAGATTTAGTCTCGCTTCAGTGTCTCTTTAACCATTACACTAACCAGCCACTATAGTTATGGGTGACTTCAAAAATCCAGATATCAATTAGGATATTGAAGCTACTTATTATGACAAAAGTTGCAGATTTATAGTAACAATACAGGACAGTTACTAGACTCAAATGGTAAGGGAACCAACTGGAGGGAATGCACTACTGGATTTGGTAATCCTCTATAATAAAACCTAACTGTCCCTGCATTATCCTCTTTCCGTCTGTGGGTCAGTGCTTTTTTGTGTTGCGCATTTGCGCAGTACAGTCAACAGTTGGGACAGGAGGATGGGCCAGGGAGCAGGGCGGGTGTGTGCGCGCATGTGCACTAACATGCAGCGGCGGTGGCGGTGGTATCACTACCTAGAGCCCGTTTTTAATGGGCTTAGGTAGACTAGTTTCAAATAATTCAGATAATGTATCTAATGTGTGAGTTCAAGGACATTTGGGGAATAGTGTGAATTTTATAAAAGCAAAGTTTAATCAACTCAGGGGTACACTAAGTTTGATGGACTGGGATAGTATACTACAAGGAAAGGACACTGAAACGAAATGGCAAAAATATTCTCTTAAATGAATACTATCGATTAAAACAACGTTTATTTTTAATACTCTATATTAGGGTACACATTACCACTAGTGCTAGGGGAACTTTATTTATTCACCCAGTTCTCTCTCCCTCTCTCCCTGCTTAAAAATCATCCTTCATTCCTCACACAGCTCACATATATACCTCGCTGTGTCACAGAATGCAGGAGACATGAGGAGGAGGAGGCTGATCTGAGGTGGTAACAGGTAACTAGATGAGCTGTAATATTGCTGAAATATTACTAGCAGGAAGATGTGTTTACCCTTCCTGACTGACTGGCTTGTGATGATGATACATTCCAGGCTGCATCTACTTCCCAGGCTGCTGAGAGGGAGAGATACTGTTTACAAAGGCATTATCAGGATCTTTATCAGTCAGAGAACAGAAGACAAGAAACACACATTGCTGGAATCTTTAACCCCTTACCACCATCTGAAAGACTCTTTCAGAAAGGTGATTGTGATGAAAGGTTGGCTGATGGTAAAATGGTTAAGGGCTCTGCCTCTGACACAGGAGACCAGGGTTCGAATCTCTGCTCTGCCTGTTCAGTAAGCCAGCACTAATCCAGTAGGAGACCTTTGGCAAGTCTCCCTTACACTGCTACTGCCAATAGAGCGCGCCCTAGTGGCTGCTGCTCTGCTCTGGCGCTTTGAAAGCGCAATATAAATGTTATTTGTCTTGTCTTGTCTTGATTATTAAACTATACACTGAGGAGTTGATAAGTTGAGAAGACATCCCAAAGTATTCACTGAGAGGCATAGTGAGTTCATAGAAGATATTATTTTTTGTCATAAGTAAGCGGAAAATGACACTTTGTGACAAACAAAAAAAAAAAAAGTTTCCATTTCTTCTAACTTGCGACAAAAAAAAAAATGAAATCTGCCACGGACTCACCATGCCCCTCTCTGAATACCTTGAAGTGTTTACTTTCCAAAATGGGGTCATTTGTGGGGTGTGTTTACTGTCCTCGCATTTTGGGGAGTGCTAATTTGTAAGCACCCCTGTAAAGCCTAAAGGTGCTCATTGGACTTTGGGCCCCTTAGCGCAGTTAGGCTGCAAAAAAGTGCCACACATGTGGTATTGCCGTACTCAGTAGAAGTAGTATAATGTGTTTTGGGGTGTATTTTTACACATACCGATGCTGGGTGGGAGAAATATCTCTGTAAATGACAATTTTTTTTTTTATTTATTTATTTTTTTTTACACACAATTGTCTATTTACAGAGATTTTTCTCCCACTCAGCATGGGTATGTGTAAAAATACACCCCAAAACACATTATACTACTTCTCCTGAGTACGGCGATACCACATGTGTGGCACTTTTTTGCACCCTAACTGCGCTAAGGGGCCCAAAGTCCAATGAGTACCTTTAGGATTTCACAGGTCATTTTGAGAAATTCCGTTTCAAGACTACTCCTCACGGTTTAGGGCCCCTAAAATGCCAGGACAGTATAGGAACCCCACAAATGACCCCATTTTAGAAAGAAGACACCTCAAGGTATTCCGTTAGTAGTACAGTGAGTTCATAGAAGATTTTATTTTTTGTCACAAGTTAGCGGAAAATGACACTGTGAAAAAAACCAATAAAAATCAATTTCCGCTAACTTGTGACAAAAAATAAAATCTTCTATGAACTCACCGTACTACTAACAGAATACCTTGGGGTGTCTTCTTTCTAAAATGGAGTGATTTGTGGGGTTCCTATACTGTCCTGGCATTTTAGGGGCCCTAAACCGTGAGGAGTAGTCTTGAAACAAAATTTCTCAAAATGACCTGTGAAATCCTAAAGGTACTCATTGGACTTTGGGCCCCTTAGCGCAGTTAAGGTGCAAAAAAGTGCCACACATGTGGTATCGCCGTACTCGGGAGAAGTAGTACAATGTGTTTTGGGGTGTATTTTTACACATACCCATGCTGGCTGGGAGAAATAACTCTGTAAATGGACAATTGTGTGTAAAAAAAAATCAAAAGATTGTCGTTTACAGAGGTATTTCTCCCACCCAGCATGGGTATGTGTAAAAATACACCCCAAAACACATTATACTACTTCTCCCGAGTACGGCGATACCACATGTGTGGCACTTTTTTGCAGCCTAACTGCGCTAAGGGGCCCAAAGTCCAATGAGTACCTTTAGGATTTCACAGGTCATTTTTGTTTCAAGACTACTCCTCACGGTTTAGGGCCCCTAAAATGCCAGGGCAGTATAGGAACCCCACTAATGACCCCATTTTAGAAAGAAGACACCCCAAGGTATTCCGTTAGGAGTATGGTGAGTTCATAGAAGTTTTTATTTTTTTGTCACAAGTTAGCGGAAATTGATTTTAATAGTTTTTTTTCACAAAGTGTCATTTTCCGCTAACTTGTGACAAAAAATAAAATCTTCTATGAACTCACCATACTCCTAACGGAATACCTTTGGGTGTCTTCTTTCTAGAATCGGGTCATTTGTGGGGTTCCTATACTGCCCTGGCATTTTAGGGGCCCTAAACCGTGAGGAGTAGTCTTGAAACCAAATGTCGCAAAATGACCTGTGAAATCCTAAAGGTACTCATTGGACTTTGGGCCCCTTAGCGTACTTAGGGTGTAAAAAAGTGCCACACATGTGGTACCGCCGTACTCAGGAGAAGTAGTATAATGTGTTTTGGGGTGTATTTTTACACATACCCATGCTGGGTGGGAGAAATATCTCTGTAAATGACAATTGTTTGATTTTTTTTTACACACAATTGTCCATTTACAGAGAGATTTCTCCCACCCAGCATGGGTATGTGTAAAAATACACCCCAAAACACATTATACTACTTCTCCTGAGTACGGCGGTACCACATGTGTGACACTTTTTTGCAGCCTAGGTGCGCTAAGGGGCCCAACGTCCTATTCACAGGTCATTTTGAGGCATTTGTTTTCTAGACTACTCCTCACGGTTTAGGGCCCCTAAAATGCCAGGGCAGTATAGGAACCCCACAAGTGACCCCATTTTTGAAAGAAGACACCCCAAGGTATTCCGTTAGGTGTATGGCGAGTTCATAGAAGATTTTATTTTTTGTCACAAGTTAGTGAAAAATGACACTTTGTGAAAAAAAACCAATAAAAATCAATTTCCGCTAACTGTTGACAAAAAATAAAATCTTCTATGAACTCGTCATACACCTAACAGAATACATTGGGGTGTCTTTCTAAAATGGGGTCACTTGTGGGGTTCCTATACCGCCCTGGCATTTTACGGACCCAAAACCGTGAGTAGTCTGGAAACTAAATGTCTCAAAATGACTGTTCAGGGGTAAAAGCATCTGCAAATTTTGATGACAGGTGGTGTATGAGGGGGCGAATTTTGTGGAACCGGTCATAAGCAGGGTGGCCTTTTAGATGACAGGTTGTATTGGGCCTGATCTGATGGATAGGAGTGCTAGGGGGGTGACAGGAGGTGATTGATGGGTGTCTCAGGGGGTGGTTAGAGGGGAAAATAGATGCAATCAATGCACTGGGGAGGTGATCGGAAGGGGGTCTGAGGGGGATCTGAGGGTTTGGCCGAGTGATCAGGAGCCCACACGGGGCAAATTAGGGCCTGATCTGATGGATAGCAGTGACAGGGGGTGATTGATGGGTAATTAGTGGGTGTTTGGAGGAGAGAACAGATGTAAACAATGCACTTGGGAGGTGATCTGATGTCGGATCTGCGGGCGATCTATTGGTGTGGGTGGGTGATCAGATTGCCCGCAAGGGGCAGGTTAGGGGCTGATTGATGGGTGGCAGTGACAGGGGTGATTGATGGGTGATTGACAGGTGATTGACAGGTGATCAGTGGGTTATTACAGGGAAGAACAGATGTAACTAATGCACTGGCGAATTGATAAGGGGGGGGGGGGGTCTGAGGGTAATCTGAGCGTGTAGGCGGGTGATTGGGTGCCCGCAAGGGGCAGATTAGGGTCTGATCTGATGGGTAACAGTGACAGGTGGTGATAGGGGGTGATTGATGGGTAATTAGTGGGTGTTTAGGGTAGAGAACAGATGTAAATACTGCACTTGGGAGGTGATCTGACGTCGGATCTGCGGGCGATCTATTGGTGTGGGTGGGTGATCAGATTGCCCGCAAGGGGCAGGTTAGGGGCTGATTGATGGGTGGCAGTGCCAGGGGGTGATTGATGGGTGGCAGTGACAGGGGGTGATTGATGGGTGATTGACAGGTGATCAGTGGGTTATTACAGGGAAGAACAGATGTAACTAATGCACTGGCGAATTGATAAGGGGGGGGTCTGAGGGCAATCTATGCATGTAGGCGGGTGATTGGGTGCCCGCAAGGGGCAGATTAGGGTCTGATCTGATGGGTAACAGTGACAGGTGGTGATGGGTGATTGATGGGTAATTAGTGGGTGTTTAGGGTAGAGAACAGATGTAAAGACTGCACTTGGGAGGTGATCTGACGTCGGATCTGCGGGCGATCTATTGGTGTGGGTGGGTGATCAGATTGCCCGCAAAGGGCAGGTTAGGGGCTGATTGATGGGTGGCAGTGACAGGGGGTGATTGATGGGTGATTGACAGGTGATTGACAGGTGATCAGGGGGATAGAGGTATACAGTACACAAGGGGGGGGGGGGTCCTGGGGAGAATCTGAGGGGTGGGGGGGGTGATCAGGAGTCCCCAGGGGGCAGTTTAGGGTTAAAAAAAAATAGCGTTGACAGATAGTGACAGGGAGTGAGTGATGGGTGATTAAGGGGGTGATTGGGTGTAAACAGGGGTCTGGGGGGTGGGCAGGGGGGGGGTCTGAGGGGTGCTGTGGGTGATCAGGGGGCAGATCAGTGTGCTTGGGTGCAGACTAGGGTGGCTGCAGCCTGCCTTGGTGGTTCCTCGGACACTGGGACCACCAGGGCAGGAGGCAGCCTGTATAATACACTTTGTAAACATTCCAAAGTGTATTTGTAATGATTGTGGAACGCGTGCGCTGATACGGCGGAAATCCTCCACAAGTGTATAATTGCAGGAACCCAGCAAAAGGTGCTACGCACCCGTAGAGGGAAATTCCTGTCGGCAGATGGCGCTGAGGAGTGCAGAGGAACCAATCCTCTGTACCTCCACAAATGCCAGACAGGAATTGTATGACGCGCAGAATGCAATCGCAAGAGAAGCGATTGCGAATGAGAATGAGCAAAGAGACAGGTTGTATGTGTGTGCGCCAATCTAGTCGCCACCCCGCGACAGCGCACACACAACAGCAGATACGAAACAGAAACGCAACTGCAAGAAAGGCGATTTCCAAAAGTGACACAAGGCAGATCAGAACAGAGTATGAGGATAACAAAGGCACAGCAAATCATACAATGAGGAGATACGGAAAATAACAAACGCTTTCTGAACGCGAACACCGCACTCATTCGCAACAGCTGACGCGTTCATGCGCGGTCTCCACGTGATAAGCACAATAGAGACAAGCACGCCTAACTAACCACCGACAGACAAACATGAAACAGTAGACGCAAGCGCTTGCTTAACGGTTACCTCACCGAGCCTCCAGCAAGCGTTCGTAGCAGACAAGACAGACACACGAAAACAGGGACAAGCGAGAGATAGGATCCACAACACTAGTGAAAGTGGCTAGCGCGATCCAGGAAGACAGAACAGAAGGATCCACAGTACTAGCGCAGGATGCTAGTGCGATTCATGTACAGAGTAGCAGAACAGAAGGATCCACAGCACTAGCGCAGGATGCTAGTGCGATCCAGGGAGGCAGAACAGAAGGATCCACAGCACTAGCAAAAAGAGGCTAGCGCGATCCAAGGAGACAGAACAGAAGGATCCACAGCGCTAGCGCAGGATGCTAGTGCGATCCAGGTACAGAGTAGCAGAACAGAAGGATCCACAGCACTAGCGGAAAGTGGCTAGCGCGATCCAAGGAGACAGAACAGAAGAGATAGCTGGTAGCAACCGCTGCACCAGCTATACTCTGAGAACAGAGATCAGAACGATTTCCTGTCGACCACCACTGGGACAAGACAATCGCAACAGAACAAACAAAACAGATAAGCAATCCTAACTGCACTAGGGGAACCTGCCTAGCACAGTTTCAGAAATTACTCTAAGCTGAACTTCAAACAAAGAGTAAGGCTGACACTCCTCCAGGAGTGTTTCACAGGAAGGAATCTGTAACGTGCAGTGCATGCGGATTTGCACTGAATGCAGAATGTCACTTAATGTAGAAATACTGAAGACCAAACCAGGGATAAGGTGAAATAAAGTAAAGGTTTATTTACAAAGTGCCAGATATATACAGGTGAAAATGCAATCGGTGTATGAACATATATACAAGCGTATTCAAGCAACTGTACAAATAGCAATACGACTGCAAACAACTGGCAATACGATTGTAGGCAATGTCTTGCAATCAGACATACAACACCCCAAATATAATATATACAGTGTACACACAGTGAACCCCGGACCCTGTCTAAACTAAGCTAACTAACTAATATATACAATGATATACATTCAGGCATAGTACATAATGCAGCAGGCAATTGGAACGTTATACAAGCCGAGATCAGATACCAGGAAGTCAAGCAAATACAATCGATAAACAACAGAATAGTCAGACAAGCCGATATACACCAGGGAGTCAAACAATCAGGTAACAGGAAGACAGGTTACAGGTAGCAGGAATCAGGTAACAGGAATCAGGTACTAGGTAACAGGAAAAGACCAGAACACAGGCTCTAGGGCTATCATCACCAATGAACTAGCAAAGGTGTTCTGTTGGAGCTGGACTTATATACTGTGCAGGACGGTCATGTGACATCCTACAAGGCTGCAGAGACAGTTCCTGAATGCAGAGACCTCTGCTGGTGGACAGAGGGAACTTCATGAAGATTTTGCAATGTTCTTGAAATGAGAGGGGACATCTGCTGGTGAACAGAGGAAGTCCACAAATGTCACCAGCAGGAACAGATCGTGACAGAATCCTTATGACCAGCCAAGCATTGTGGGAAACACATAGTACTTATAGTACACGCCTGCAATGAATGTGGCCAGGCAATTTGCATGACAACGTATGCAAATTCCTCAGCAAGCACAAGCTGCAAAACTGACAGAAGCTCTCCTTTCCAGAGTCCTGCAGCATGCAAACCTAAACAATGGTCAAAAAGCTGCCTGCCTGCACAGGCAGCTGAGCAGATCATTACAGTACCCCCCCCCCCCCCTCCAGGGTCGAATTCCAGACGACCCTCAAAACTGCTATTAGCAAAAGACTCCAACCGAAGACTCATGAAGGTCGGGACAGCCCGACAAGGTCCAATTCCAGAGTCAGTCCACCCGAAACCGACCTCATCGGAAACAGAAGCCACCGAAACATGCCCATCAGCACTACAAGTCTCAGCGTAACACCCATCAGGACTGTGGATACCAGAGAATAAGCCACCGACACCCTCCAGACAATACCCACCACCTTCCAAGGAGCGTCCGAAAATACCAAATCTGCCACAAAACCTGTTCGAAGTGTCTCTTTCAAAACAAAAGCCGCTGTTGATCGTATTCAGGGTACCAAGCAAAACTTCTCTCGGAATCTCCCAGAACGCTTTGAAGCTCCGCAGAGATTCCAAGAAGCCAGAACACTCACCAGGCTCACATGGAGAGCTACCAAGCACCCCCATGGAACCTATGACAGTTCCAGATTCAGAATTAGCAGGACACCCATCAAGATCAGGACTTTCAGGGACCACTTCTGGGCATGCAAGCAGGCAGGCTAAATCAGAACATGTCTCCACCGAGGAAGCATCTGAGTACGCTGGTAACCGAGGCACACTTGGGCTTTCTGGGTACACCAGCACAGGAGAAACCTCAGGACATGTCGGGGAACTGCCAACCTCAGAGTCTGGCACGACCAGACCAAAACCAGGACCGGGCAGAAAATCATCACGAGTAGAGGTCACAGGTACTGGTATTTCAAAAGGAGACTCAGTCTCAGGCTTAGAGATCTCAATGACTGTAATGGTATCTGACAGAAATTCATCATTGACTACCCATGACTGAAGCTCCACCAGAGCTGAAAAGGTAGCCAGCAAGGCAGCAATGCCTACGGAAGAGGGCAACACCTCAGAAGGACTTGGGGGGCAGGAGACATCTCCTACAAGTTCTGCACCCTTTGGGAGGAACTCGGAGACCTCCAGAACATCAAACAAGACCTCAGGAACATCATTTTCCAGGTTTTCTAAAAAGGATTCTGAACTATCCATGTTACAGGGCTGAACATTAAATACCTCCTGCAGGCAGGGCAGATGTCCCAGAAATGGTTCCACCATAACCTGAGACTGAACTTCATCATAATTAGCGGGATGTACAGGAATATTTACTGGAACACACACTGACTCCCTAACTTCATTCTCACTGTACCCAGAATTCTGTGTGGCAGTCAAACTAGCTTGTAACTCCAAAACTGCAGAAAAACAGGTGAGTATAGTGGCAATACCTAGACGAGCCTCTAGGGACACTGCAGGGGATTCTAAGCAAGGCCACATTGACTCATCCAGAGTACAGGGTGCAGAATCAGCACTTCCCTCAAAGCAAGAAAGGGGCTCACAAACGTCAGTGTGAAAGGAAAACATGTTTTCATCCATGGTACAGGGCAGGTTCAGAGAAAGCGTCTCTGAACAAGGCAAAGAAGGTTCAGCATCAGATTCGCAAAACCGAAGCGCTGTCTCACTCTTAGATTCGGCTAACAATGTCGAATCCGAGGAGTCAGAACGCAAAACCTGCGAATCAAAAATCACCTTAGGTTGTGAAACTGATGCTTCCATAGCGCAAACCTCCGCGATCTGCGGGGCAGACTGTAAGGTGTTCAGGACAGAAACACTGGGGCAACTGTCACCAGGCAACGGGCCCTTACAGGTGTGAACAGGGTGAGACAGAGACTCATCTGCAGAAGAAATAGCGACATCAACAGGATAAACGTTATTAGGAATATTAATTTTACTTTTGACGCTGCATAGTCGAGAAATTTTCCCCATAGCAGGGTCACAGACGGAAGATCTCAAAGATCTGTTTCCAAATGACAAAGGATCCCACACATCCTTGAGGAAACCGGCAGACTCATGCCGATCACAATCTGCAGGAACATCCGAGAAACAGGCATCAGATCGCACAGATTCAAACTGCACACTGTCAGGAGCGAATCCTTCAGGATTCGCACAGGAATCAACCACAGCGGCACACTCATTCATTTCAGATTGCACAAAGTCAAGACTCACATGCTTTACCCCAGAAAGGCAGGAACAATCATCCGAGAACGATGTCTTTTTATTGGAATCAATCGGTTGGTGTGTGTGCAACTCATCCAAAATGGTTTGCCATACATAGATCACCAGATCCACATCATCCTTGTCACATTCATCGGAATCAATTTAGAAGGTACATAGAATCGAGACAAGCATTCAAGACATCTTCGCTTTTTGCGATGTAAAAATCGCAAAAGGCTTTCCAATCAAAATCAAATTCCTCGAGCAAGGCCCCAACATCCCAGGAAGCAAATGGGGGTTCAAACAGGCCAGTATCCAGAAAATCTCCATATGGGTGGAGATCAGGAACAAGAACAGAGAAGTCTCTCTGAAATCATCACATTCAAGTGCTTTCCCTACTTCAGAGTTTACAGAACTAATTCCTTTATTTGTAGTTGCTATGGCCAACGGATTTTTCCACTGGGAAGTCTTCCTAGATCTTTTACGTTTAGACTTAGCAGCTCTGGATGGCTGCTTTTTGGATGAAAGAGTAGATGGAATAGCTGATTGAGCTGCTGACAACAACTCATTAAGGGGGTATGGTAATTGAGGTCATCTCAGCCAATTGTGAATTAAAAAGGCCAAGAATTCCAGGGGTCTTTGACTCAGGGTGGTATGATCTAACACATCATAAGCCCACATTGACATTTCGCCCCCCAACAGAATGTACACAATTTGGGAGGCCCAGGTAGACACTGGGGTGCATTGGAATTCAGGGTTCGCCAAAAGTTTAGTGCACTCAGACAAAAATTTGTCTGCTGACTCAGGTTCAAGATTTTTAAATCTCTTAATGGTACTAGAGCCATACTCGACAAAATCGTACAAATCGGAAATTCACTCTACACTGGGAATTTTGGTTGGGCTGGTCATACTGTAACGATTGTGGAACTTTCTCCGTGATCAGCGCACAACGTGTGCGCTGATACGGCGGAAATCCTCCACAAGCGCACACACCCATAGAGGGAAATTCCTGTCGGCAGATGGCGCTGAGGAGTGCAGAGGAACCAATCCTCTGTACCTCCACAAATGCCAGATAGGAATTGTACGAAGCGCAGAACGCAATCGCAAGAGAAGCGATTGCGAATGAGAACGAGCAAAGGGACAGGTTGTATGTGTGTGCGCCAATCTAGTCGCCACCCCGCGACAGCGCACACACAACAGCAGATACGAAACAGAAACGCAACCGCAAGAAAGGCGATTGCCAAAAGTGACACAAGGCAGATCAGAACAGAATATGAGGATAACAAAGGCACAGCAAATCATACAATGAGGAGATACGGAAAATAACAAACGCTAACTGAACGCGAACACCGCACTCATTCGCAACAGTGCACGCGTTCATGCGCGGTCTCCACCTGATAAGCACAATAGAGACAAGCACGCCTAACTAACCACCGACAGACAAACATGAAACAGAGGACGCGAGCGCTTGCTTAACGGTTACCTCACCGAGCCTCCAGCAAGCGTTCGTAGCAGACAAGACAGACAGACACACGAAAACAGGGACAAGCGAGAGATAGGATCCACAGCACTAGCGAAAGTGGCTAGCGCGATCCAGGAAGACAGAACAGAAGGATCCACAGTACTAGCGCAGGATGCTAGTGCGATCTAGGTACAGAGTAGCAGAACAGAAGGATCCACAGCACTAGCGCAGGATGCTAGTGCGATCCAGGGAGGCAGAACAGAAGGATCCACAGCACTAGCGAAAAGAGGCTAGCGCGATCCAAGGAGACAGAACAGAAGAGATAGCTGGTAGCAACCGCTGCACCAGCTATACTCCAAGAACAGAGATCAGAAAGATTTCCTGTCGACCACCGCTGGGACAAGACAATCGCAACAGAACAAACAAAACAGATAAGCAATCCTAACTGCACTAGGGGAACCTGCCTAGCGCAGTTTCAGAAATTACTCTAAGCTGAACTTCAAACAAAGAGTAAGGCTGACACTCCTCCAGGAGTGTTTCACAGGAAGGAATCCTTATGACCAGCCAAGCATTGTGGGAAACACATACTACTTATAATACACGCCTCCAATGAATGTGGCCAGGCAATTTGCATGACAACGTATGCAAATTCCTCAGCAAGCACAAGCTGCAAAACTGACAGAAGCTCTCCTTTCCAGAGTCCTGCAGCATGCAAACCTAAACAATGGTCAAAAAGCTGCCTGCCTGCACAGGCAGCTGAGCAGATCATTACAGTATTATACACTTTCCGTGCGGCGATCGTGGGGTTAACATCCCGCCGGCGCTTCCGTATGGCCGGCGGGATGTTGCGGCGGGTGAGCGGAGTCAGGCGCCGGTGGAGGATCGCGTCACGGATGACGCGATCGCTCCGCCCATGCCCCTAAAAGGACCGCCGCCTTTGGGCATGAGCTGGTCCTTGCGGGCTTCACTTCCTGGCCGCCCCTGTGCGTTAGGCGGTCGGGAAGTGGTTAATAAACCCCTTTATCTTATCTTTTCTGATTCTCAAGTGGGATAGTTCCAATGGACTGGTGCACAGCCCACATTTTCCCATCATTTAAGAAGAGCAAAAAATTAGATCTGGGAAATGATAGACCTCTAAGCTTAAGTTGTGTGCAAATTATTTGAGGGTATCCTAAGAGATGCTACAGAAGACTTTTCATCAGAGAATAATCTTATTTCTCTGCATCAACATGGGCTTACTAAGAAAATGTCTTTGACAAATATTCTCACCTTTTTATGAGGTGGTGAATGCTTATGTGGATATTAGGAATGCTGTAGATGTAATATACCGGTACTTGGACTTTGCAAAGGCCATTGATACTTTTTCTTACAACAGTCTGATGCGGAAGTTGAGGATGCAAGGACTGGGGAAGAGTCTATGTGCATGGATAAGCAACTGGCAAATGGTCAGAAAGCAAAGAGCTCTGCTCAATGGATTATATTCAAAATAGGTGACTGTTATCAGTGGGGTCCACAGGAGTCGGTACTGGATCCACTACTCTTCAATTCATTAATAAATGACCTTGTAGATGAAGTAGAAAGCAATGTTGCTAATTTTGCAGATACAAAGTCGTGCATAATTATCAACACACATACATATATTTACATATTGCAGAATAATTTGGATAGGATGGCTATAAGGCATAAATGTCAAACTCCAGCCTGAGGGCCAAATATGCCCATTGGAGCCATCAGATTTGATCTTCAGGTGGACTTTCCACTTTGCATTATGTTTGGCCCACTCTAGTCAGCCAGAGAAGCTATATTGGAAGGTAAGCCCTAGATTAATAGGAAAGCCATGTGGTGAGGGCAGCACTAGATAACAGGGAACTGTGTAGGAGAGGGAAGGGGGCCACTAAACACCAGAAAACCACTTAACATCAGGGAACTGTATAGGGGATGGAGGGGGGCTATTAGACACCATGGAACTTTATAAGGGAGAGATGTGGCCACTAGACATTGAGGTCATCTCGTGACTTGGTCCCAGAGCTCAATTTCGGCCCACTTTGTATTTGAGTTCGACACCCCTGCTATAAGGGCAAGTAAATGGCAGATGAATTTGATGAAATTCAAAGTTGTAATATATAAAGTCTTGCATCATGGTCGTACCAATTGTCTAGCACTATGCAAAATGAAGGTGATACAGATGGGAGAATAAAGTTTGAAGAGGTACTTAGGAGTACTGCTTGGCAAAAAGATAAATAATCATATAAAATGCCAAACAGCTACAGATAAAGCAAATACAATTTTGGAATGCATTGAAAAGAGAAATAAAAACTTGTGATACTAGCATAATATTGCCCTGTTTTGCTTTCTTGTAAGGCTGTATCTGGAATATGGAATACAGTTCTGAGCACCACATTACAGGAGGGACATTGCAGTTTTGGAGCAGGGGTAGAGACAAGCCACATTCATCAGAGGCATGGAAGGTCTCACTTACCAGAAAAGGTTACATAAACTGGGCTGATTTATGGCTGATTTTAATACATCACAGGGAAATATAAAAGCTCTGCCCACTACTACAAGTACATTCCTGGTAGTCTCAGGTGTGGACTAAGCAGGGGGTGTGACCAATCATTTTGGGTGGGGTAGGTTGCTATTTGATACCCAACAGTTTTCAATTTTGTCTCAGGAGATCTTCCCAAATGTTCACACCAAGGCAGGCAAATTTACCTTGCATAATTACCAGTACTATTACAAAGCACTAAAACTCAACTTACCACACAACAAATGGCTCTTCATCCTCTAAACGATGAAAAACTTGGTTCAGTTGAGTTTTTTTTTTTTTTTTTACTAAGGAAGAGCAGAGGAATATGTTCTCATGAACTTTCAACATACAAATGTGCCTCGGCTAACAAAAGAAGGTAAATGAGCTGTGAGATTTCTAATGGTACTGATGTAGAGTGTATTTTTAATATTCATTTTCACCACTCCCAAAGAAGATACATGCCCCAATTGTTTTCTTTACAAGTTTTTGGTAAAAAAAACAAAAAAAACTTAACACTGGGACCACTTTTTTTGCACAGAGTTCTTGAAAACATAATTTTAAGATAGAATTCAGAATACATTTATTTGGCCCAATAAGTTTGCACTTACAAGGAATTTTTGTTTAGGCAGTTTACAATACAATACAAGGACAGACAGTTTATACCAAGTGAAGGACAGTATGTAAGTTATAGTGGCAGTAAAAAGGGTGAGAAGTGATGATTTCAGTTTTATGCTCTAATGCTTTCAAATCCCAGCAGATCTAGCGTGGTTCTGCATTAAGCATGGCTACTGCCGGAGGGAAGAATTTTTTTCTGTGCCTAGATGTTTTAGTTGCGACTATACTCGCACATAAGCCACATTTTTTCAGCACAAAAAATGTGCTGAAAAGTCCCTCCCTTGGCTTATACGAGTCAGCTCGCTGTGCTCCCTGCCCGAGTCCGTACCCCCATCCACCCGCAACATGGTGAGTGTGGCAGTGCGCAGACTGGTCTATCCTGGAGCATAGCAGAACAAGACACAGCCCCTTCTTGCAATAAATTCTTTGGATGTAATTCACCCCCCGCTAACCCCCTTCCCCCTCCCTCCGCAGCCAGGAAATGTGCACTTGTTTTTTAATTGCTGTATCCCCTGCAGAAAGGCTGTGCTGGTGCCCAGACATGTGCTTTGTGTGACAGGCGGCTGCACACTGTGGTCATGCTCAGAGCTGCATACGGCCATGCCTGCTGCTCACTATCCTGTCGGAAGCAGGGGTGCTTGGATACCCCTTTTCAATATCCGAATTGATCCGGATCCGGATACCCAGATATCCGGATCGGATATCCGAATCTGAACCTTCAGATATCCGCGTTCGTGCGGATATCTGAACACATTATCCGGGCTGACAAACAAAAATATGCTCTATGCATTATCTGGGCTATCCGGGTGGATTCGGATATCCGGATAGAAAAAACGGAAGTGCCCTTTAAATTGCTTTAAAAACGTTTTTTAGGGTAAATAAGGCATGTAGCATCATTATTTTGTCACTTGGCACGTGTCACTTTGCATGTGTGACGTGGCACTTGCCACTTGCCACGTGCCGCGTAGCATGTGCCAAGTGCCGAGTGACAGTCAGACAGCAGAGGAGAAGACATTAGTGCATACTAACTGTCACACTGGCACTGCTCACAGCACAGCAGTTCTGTAGAAAGCTAACACAGTAGTACTACTACTCTAACAACTACTAGCACTGAGTGCAGTACTACAGTACTAACTACACAATAACACTGTAATCCTATCCCCTAATCCCTAACCTAACCTATACCTAAGGCTAATAGCTGGCTAGCAGGCAGCAGCTGGCCTGGTCTGTGCACAGCACACACACAGACACATAGCAGCTGCCTGCAGCACACACTCTGACTGTCACACAAATGACATCAAGCTAATTAATGATTTAACAATAGTGCAGTGATAGTGAAGGGGTTAATCACTGAACAGCTTTCGGTTTATCACTGCTAGGCCAGCAGCACTGGAGCACACACTCTGACTGTCATACAATTACATCAATCAAGCTAGTGTAGTGATAGTAGTGAAGGGGTTAATCACTGAACAGCTTATCACTGTGTACAGCCCTTGCTCTAGGCCCAGCAGCACTGGATCACACACTCTGACTGTCACACTATGACATCAATCAAGATAATTAACGATTTAGCAATAGTGTAGTGATAGTAGTGAAGGGGTTAATCACTGAACAGCTTTAGGTTTATAACTGTGCACAGCCCTTGCTAGGCCACCAGCACTGGAGCATGTCTCTCAGTGAGCATTCAGCAAGCTAAGACGATATGGCTCATCATGGCAGCCCTCCTTATTATACAGGGGGGCTGGCCAGTGTTCCTTTCTGTGATTGGGTGCCAGGGTTTAGGCTGGGAGCCCTCTGATTGGCTCAATGAGGTCAGGTGGGACTGGCCAGGGTTCCCCTCTGTGATTGGTTGCTAGAGTGTCTGCTGGGAGCCCTCTGATCGGCTCCAGGAAGTCATGTCCTTAGTTACAGTATTTCGGATCTGGATATCTGCAATATCCGCGGATATCCGCGTTATGTGGCCAAATATCCGCAAATAGCTATCCGGATTCGGGCCCAGGCATCTGGAATCCGAATCCGGTCGGATAGCGTAAAAAAGTTCGGATATCCGGGTTACCCGGATATCCGGATGAGCATCCCTGGTCAGAAGAACTGTATCATATTTGCCTTGATTTGGTTTATTTCATCACATTAAAGCTTTGAGAAATCTGTGTAAACCAAGCTTTAATAACTAGGAAAGCCTGGCAGCTGAACATTCATGCGCTTTAGTTCTATTCATTACGTGGAGATAAATTATAATTAAAATAATCCCTTTGTAATTTTCTTTCACATTGGTATTGGCACTTTCTGCACTGTTCACGCAATTTGCAAATATAAGCTTTAGCTTATGCTGAAGAAGACACAAGTACTGTAAAAGATTAAGGTTCTTGGTTTGAATACTGGCATTTGCCCACTGGGTAGTGAAAAGTTAGTTTGGCTATGGAGAGCAGGGCTGCCTTACACCTGGGTGCACATCGGGCTATGGGGAGAGGGCATGCCTCATACTGAAAGCACATCTGGCTATTTATATTGGGTATGAGAATGCCTCATACTAAGGGCACATCTGGCTATTTATACTGTGGAGGAGGCTTATACGTGAGTCAATCACTTTTTCCTGGTTTGTGAGGGAAAAGTGCATACTTCAACTTATACACACAGGTCAGCTTATACACAGGTCGGTTTATATGCAAGTATATATGGGTAAGCTTTCATGCATCCATGGCAAATAGTGCATACACAGCATAACACATTTTCAGGGTTAAAGTGACACTGAAGCGAAAAAAAACCCCATATGACATAATGAATTGTATCTGTTATTTATACTTTCAGATATATAGCTTTTTTTTTTTTTTATAACATTGCATAAGTCCTATTTGCAGTTTACAAACCATACTCTGTATTTTAAACTATGAAATAGAGCAGAACTAATGACCCTTTGAACTTTCCTGCTGTAAAATCTTATCTGAAGCTGTTTTTTTTACGGTTTCTTTGATGTATAAGTTCTTCAGAAAATAACACTGTAACTGACCAACTTGGTCATAGAGCTCAGAGAAGCTCTTCCTGTGCTGGAAACAATAGGAGAATCAATTACAGTGGGATGCGAAAGTTTGGGCAACCTTGTTAATCGTCATGATTTTCCTGTACAAATCGTTGGTTGTTGCAATAAAAAATGTCAGTTAAATATATCATATTGGAGACACACACAGTGATATTTGAGAAGTGAAATGAAGTTTATTGGGTTTACAGAAAGTTTGCAATAATTGTTTAAACAAAATTAGGCAAGTGCATACATTTTGGCACCACAAAAAAGAAATGAAATCAATATTTAGTAGATCCTCCTTTTGCAGAAATTACACGCTTCCTGTAAGTTCCAATGAGAGTCTGGATTCTGATTAAAGGTATTTTGGTCCATTCCTCTTTACAAAATATCTCTAGTTCATTCAGGTTTGATGGCTTCCGAGCCTGGACAGCTCTCACACCACAGATTTTCAGTTATATTCAGGTCTGGGGACTGAGATGGCCATTCCAGAATGTTGAACTTATTCTTCTGCATGAATGCCTTACTGGATTTTGAGCAGTGTTTAGGATCATTGTCTTGTTGAAAGATCCAGCCCCGGGGCAGCTTCAGCTTTGTCACCGATTCCTGGACATTGGTCTTCAGAATCTGCAGATACTAAGTGGAATCCATGTGTCCCTCAACTTTGACAAGATTCACAGTCCCTGCACTGGCTACACAGCCCCACAGCATGACTGAACCACCACCATATTTTACTTGAAGGGAATGTCCAAGCAAAATAAAAAAATGAGCTTCTACCAGCCCCATGCAGCCATCCTGTGCCCTTGTAGTCACTCACTGCTGATCCAGTCCCCCGCTGGCAGCTTGCCGACCTTGGAGGTCGTCGGGCCGCATTGCGTACATTTTTACGCATTCCCGCTAGTGCAGGAACATTAACACATATTTTTACGCGTTACTCGTTCAATATGTACATTTTTACGCATTGAACCAGTAATGCGTAAAAATGTATGTGTTAATGTTCCTGCACTAGCGGGAATGCGTAAAAATGTACGCAATGTGTCCCGCCGACCTCCGAGGTCGGCAAGCTGCCAGCGGGGGACTGGAGCAGCAGTGAGTGACTACGAGGGCACAGGGTGGCTGCATGGGGCTGGTAGAAGCCCCAGGTAAGTGAAACTAATTTTTTTATTTTGCTTGGACATTCCCTTTAAAGTAGCAGGCGTTTTTCTTGGAATGCTGTGTTATTTTTCCTCCATACATAAGGCCCAAATAACTCAAATTTAGTTTCATCAGTCCACAGCACCTTATTCCAAAATGAAGCAGGTCTTTGGTGCTGGTCTGTGGGTTGACTCTGACTGTTCTCGTTTTCGTCGCTTCTGTCTATCCGAGATTTTTCTTGGTTGCCACTTCAAATCTTGAATTGAGCCTGTGGTCTTCCATTTCCTCAATATGTTCCTAACTGTGGAAACAGACAGCTGAAATCTCTGACACAGCTTTCTGTATCCTTCCTCTAAACCATGATGGTGAACAATCTTTGTCTTCAGGTCATTTGAGAGTTGTTTTGAGACCCCTATGTTGCTACTCTTCAGAGAAAATTAAAAGAGGGGGGAAACTTTCAATTGACCCCCTTAAATACTCTTTCTTATAATTGGATTCACCTGTGTATGTAGGTCAGGGGTCACTGAGCTTAGATTTTTCGAACGATTGTTCATAGAAGTGAACAGAAAATCGATTGAAAAATCATTCAGAAATCAGATCGGACATGTTGGAAATAGTCGATCTGACAGTAAATCTGTCAGAATATTGCATCTTGTGTACCTAGCATTAGCTGTGCTACACATACAATTTATTATCTCATAAGTTTATTTTCACTTCAGATTCCCTTTAACAAGACTTCCTTTCCATAACACGAACAGTGGGAAAAAATTCCCAGATATGATAAAACTATGTTAAAAACTATTTAAACCAGGGGTCAGGAACCTTTTTGGTTGAGAGAGCCATAATCGTCACATATATTAAAATGTAATTCTGTGAGAGCCATAGAATATGTTTCAAACTGACACAGTGTGCATGCGCAGCAGAGGGCTCACATCCCTGTTGCCATGGTTATGTGTATACAGTTGGTCCTCCTGGTAGTGGAAGTGTCAGACACGTCTTCAGCTTCTCTTGGGTTTAAAGAGACTCTGAAGTCTCTTTTTTCCCTTATTTTCTCATATCAGCTTGTTAAGAGTTAATGTCTTAGTGAAACCGCTGCATTCCCCCGGCAGATGACAGATTTATGGTTGAGGATTAGCCCTGTAAAGCTCCAGGACTCTGCTTTCTCAATGAGGCAGAGCTTTTGCCGCCTCTCCCCGCCCCTCTCAGTCTTCTTTCACTGAGAGGGACGGAGACCCACGGACATTGATTGCGGAGAGGCAGAGCTAGAACTCAAAGCTCAGAATCTCCAGGAAGCAGGGGCGTAACAATATACCCTGCAAGGGATGCAGCTGCAGGGGAGCCCAGAAGCCACAGGGGGCCCCGTCCTGAGAAAACTTTCTGCTCTTTGCTTAGTTGTTCTAATGACTGCATCTGTTCAGCCACTGATAAGGAATTATACAAAGTCTTGTAGACAAAGATTTGTAGACAGTCCCTATTCAGTGTGTAGCAGGGTCTTGTGTACAGCCTGTTCTACCTCCAGCCTTTCTACCCCTCCACAAGTGCTGTGTCCTGTAGTGATGCTTGAGGAGTTTGGGCAGCGTGAGAAGGTGGGAGCAGGGACGGATCTAGGGGGGGGGGGGGCAGACGGGTCTCTTGCCCCAGGCGCAGTTTGTTGAATTCTTAAAAAGGCGGCAAAATTTGGATGGGGAATGGCAGTTTAGGCGCCAAAACCTGGTCTTTAGGCACCAAAACCTGACCTTTAGGCGCCAAAACTGGATGGGGAATGGCAGTTTAGGCGCCAAAACCTGACCTTGCCCCAGGCGCAACTTGGTCTAGATCCGTCCCTGGGTGGGAGGGGGCCCCATCCAAAGTTTTGCAGGGGGGCCCTGTGATTTGTAGTTACGCCCCTGCCAGGAAGAAAAGCCCGGCGAGCCAGGGCAGCATGATCTGCAACCTGCAAAGTCGTAGAACTTTGCAGGTCGCTTTCTGTGTATTAAATCAGTCATCTGCCACTTGGATGCAGTGATTTCACTTAGGTATTTACTCTTAACAGGCTGATATGAGAAAATCAGTGAAAAAAAGAGACTTCAGAGTCTCTTTAAGCAACATCAGCAATTACCCTGAGAGCAGGGCCGGCGCTACCATTAAGGCAAAGGAGTCAGCTGCCCCAGGGCCCCAGAGCTTGTAGGGGCCCCCAGTGGCTACAAGAGGGAAACATATTTTTTCAAATCGAACTTATAGTTTTTGAGAAAATCGATTTTAAAGTTTCAAAGGAAAAAATACACATTTAAAACTAGCCGACTTTAATGGTTAATAGCAAATCCACCTTAAATTCTAGAAACCCTAAATTTGCAGGATATGTTAAGGAGATCATTGGGAATAAGAAGAAAAAACTATTTTTCAAAAAGGCCTTATAGTTTTTGAGAAAATCGATTTTAAAGTTTCGAAGGAAAAAAATATACTTTTAAATGCGGTAAATGTCACTTTTAGTAGCAAAGCTAACGGTAGTGTAATTTTACATGCATCAAAAGAAAGAGCAATGAATTTCCTGACGGGGTTTCCAGGGGGTCCATACGCAGCCGCAGCGCTTTGGCCAGGGATCGCTATACAGCCACAATATGGCTGTATGAAGATCCCTGGCATTTTTTTCCTATTTTCCCAATTTTTTTTTTTTATGTTTAGAGTGTAAGAATTTTTTTTTATAAATTATGTGGGGTCCCCCCTCCTAAAACTTTTTAACCCCTTGTCCCCCATGCAGGCTGGGGTAGCCAGAATGTGGAGCTCCGACCGATTGGGGCTTCAAACCCTGACTATACCAGCTGCAAAAAAAGGTCCCTTAATGCCAATTTTTGCTCCGGGGTATCTGTTGGGGGGGGGGGGGGCAGATTTATTTTGCCCTGGGGCCCCATTGTTGCTTAAACCGGCCCTGCCTGAGAGCCAGACAAGATAAATACAGACTAACAGCTTTTTCAATTAGCTAGCTGACTTGGGGGTTGATTCACTTTGTAGGATGAGATCCCTGCACTTTGGCCCAATAGGCTGCCTGTCAAGTGACAGGTAGCCTATTGGGCCAATAAAAGTGTGGGGATCTCGTCCTACAAAGTCACTGGACCTGACAGGGTTCAGATTGGGACAATTGGAGCAGCTGTTCGTTTTGGGGGGAGTGGGAGTAAGTTCGTAGTGCATACTACAGCAGTAGCCTACTTTGAAAATTCTACTTGTGCTGCCAGACTAAGCTGCGCTGCTTGAACAGTGTAGCTTAGTGAATAAACTCCAAACCGTGAGCCAGATGTAGCCATCAAAAAAGCCACATCTGGCTCCTAAGCCGTAGAGTCCCTATCCCTGATTTAAAAGAAAGGAGGTTGTGGCTTACCTAAAAAATGACACAAAATGTTTTTGGGCATAGGATCCAGTTCTTCAGGTTAACTGTCAGTTCCTAAAACATTCATATAAAAAACAGTATACATAGCAAGTTTTATTCATGTACAATATATCATGTATTGTTCACGTACCAATGTAATACAGAACATGGCTGCCACCACTCTGACAGTGTCCTACATACTGTTGTGTAGAATAATTTACCTAGAATGTAATTGCAAAAACAGTCCCAAATGCACCATCGACCACATCAAGACTTCTGATAATATTTTTACATCACATTTCTAAGAATATTGACAGTATGGTAAAGGTGCTAGTTTCTATTAAAAAAAAAGTGATGTTCAGGAGAAGAAACTCCCACGGGTTTATAAACAGCCATATCTATGAAAGTGGGAAAGTGTGGGAACACTTAATGCTAAGGCTTTAACGATATGGAAAAAAATACCACGTGTGTGGTTTTTAAGTGACCTTTATGCCAGCTTACTGATTTTCTTTTCTGTTCAATTACAAAGATGTGCATATATGGCAAGAAGATTACAATGAGGGAAGCCAATGAAAATAAATGATCACTTTAACTTGTGAATTGTATCTGTGCAAACAGATCATTCTGCTGAAGACTGTAACCTTTATTCACTAATGATGACTTGTTTACTAGAGATGCTCTGTAAAGTAAACCCTTACCTTAAATTTTTTTTTTGTTTAAAGTTACATACTTACGATAGTACGGGGATGCTCCAGAGGTTTTCCCAATCCTCTGTGACCACTCCACTTCCGGCCTGTGACTTCACTGCTGCGTTCCCCTCCATGTACAAATGTGGCCGCACTTCAAAGGCGCCAGTGGGTCTGTGCAGTACTATTAAGTCGCTCGTCCATGGAAAAAAAACGTTAATGTCGTACCAGCTTTTAGTACATGTACCAATATATGCCAAGTAATAAAAAGTGCCTGCTGTCCATCACCTTTTTTTGAGGCAATGGCCCATATGCAATTAATTTTTTCCTAGGAGATAATTTTCATCTTCTCTATAAACTAAATTTTCAGCAATTTACAATTGAAAAACTACCCAAAAGTTGGTGAAAAGGTGCTATCACGTTTATTTTGAGTATTTTCTTGCTTGGTGGTGGTTTAAGAACCCCTTTATGATGAGGTGTGAAAATATCACCTAGGAGAAAACTGAGGAGAAAAAGTTAAGTGCATATGGGCCCATGAGTTTTATCTAGAGATGGCCCGAATGGTTCGCCGGCGAACGATTCCAGGCGAACTTTCGGTGGTTCGCATTCGCCAGCGAAGGCGAACTTTTGCGTAAGTTCGGTTCGCCCCCATAGTGCGCCATTAGGGTCAACGTTGACCCTCTACATAACAGTCAGCAGGCACATTGTAGCCAATTAGGCTACACTCTCTCCTGGAGCCACTCCCCCCTTATAAAAGGCAGGCAGTGCTGGCTGTTACACTCACTCGTGTGCCTGCAGTAATTAGTGAAGGGACAGCTGCTGGCAGACTCTCATAGGGAAAGATTAGTTAGGCTCTTGTAGGCTTGTTAGCTTGCTCCTGGCTGATTGTTATTGCTAAAATAGCACCCCTCAACAGCTCTTTTGAGAGCTAATGTTCTCCTGATGTGTTTTTTCTTGTGTTGCCCACTGACACTGACATTATACAGCCCTATCTGTTGCAGCTGGACCTTGGTAATTGCTATTACTGTGCCAGCCAGGCCCTGCCTAACTATCTATACTGGGACACCTACCTATGCCTATCTAACTACTGGGGCACCTACTTACCTATACAGTAGGGGGGACTGAATGAATAATGTAAGTTTTTATTACTCATACTGCACATTATAAAAAAATAACTGCTGGTTATCTCTAATCTTATTATACCAGCACTTAAGGTAGCTATTTGAAAAAATAAAGATTCATGACACTGGTCCTTTAAAGTGTTGCTGCCAACATGGTCGTAAAAATCACCCCTCCGACCCCTGCCATAGTAGGGGGGCCCGGAGGCTCTGGAGGCCCCTCTTTTCCCTCTCCGCAACTGCAAGTGCTGCCAATTAGCACACAAAATACAAAACAAAAACCATGTGTAATTTTTTTCCTGCTTCCAGATGCTGCTTCACAGCAGAACACTCTGCTGCCATTCACTGGCTCCCAATCATGTGACCCACATGGGGTTCAGGGACCAAGGGGGGCCCATGCTATCATTTTTGCAGGGGGGGGGGGATATTAAGTCTAGTTACATCCCTGTGGCTTCCAAACAAAGATTTTACAACATGAAAACAAAAACAGAATTTCAAAGAGACCAAAACTTACAGTCTTACATACGCTGAGGAAATCAGATACACAACAATACTTCCTCCTGAAACCACACAGGTTACAGACACTTATAACATAGATTTAAAAAGTCTAAAAGCTGCAGAAAAGAAAGGGGGAAAAAGTCAGTTCCACTTCAAGGTGCATCTCTAGGAACAGATGTAAATATACAATCTGATAGCTTAGTAAGAAGGCTGCAAAATAGGTTCCTAATCCTGAAATTCCTGTAAGCAATTGGTAGCATGACTTGAACAGAGAAAATAATTAAAGGCAGGCTCTGCTGGCAGTGATTGCACCTGACGTGCATCATTATTCTTCTCAGACTGCAAGGGAATGGGCGTAGACTTAAAGGGGCATCAGCAGCATGCAAACGAGGCACACCCCTGCTTTGGACCTTACTCTACAGGGGGGCCTCGCTTTGTTGCTGGCGGCCATTGACCTGCTCTGTGCAGCCCCAGGGATCCTTAGTAAGTTACGTAACCCATTCCAGTGTGGACTCCTCTCCCCTCGCTCTTCTCCTTTGCTGGGCCCTCTCTCTCCTTCGCTGGGTTCACGTCCTATTTCCATGGTTACCCAGCGGCGCATCTCATGACATCATTGGTGCTGCCGGAACTGAAGTAACCATGGTGATAGGATGTGGCGAGGTGGCGAGAGGAGAAGAGCGTGGGGAGAGCAGCAGAGCGCAGTGAGAGGAGTCTGCATTGGATGGGGATTATGAAATTCACTGTGAGGGCACCACATGTACCTGTCTACCTATACTGTAGCACCTATAGTTTGCTACCTATATTGGGGCACCACCTGTACCTGTCTACCTATACTGCAGCACTAGAGATGGCCCGAACGGTTCGCCGGCGAACTTCGGTGGTTCGCGTTCGCGGTGAACCACACATTTTTTTTCAAAAAAGTTTGTGTTCGATTTTTCCCATAGACTTTAATGCCCGCCTAATTTAGCGGTTAATAGCAAAGTCCCCTTACGTAGTAAAAACACCAAATTTGCAGGGTATGTAGAGGAGGGCAGTGACTACAAGAGGACATTTTTTTTTCAAAAAGACCTTTTAGTTTTTGAGAAAATCGATTTTAAAATTCTCCTTCTGACCGTGGGAAAATTAACCCCCGCCGACTTTAGCGGTTAATAGCAAAGCCCCTTTAAAAGCTAGAAACACCAAAAATTGCTGGGAATGTTAAGAAGAACAGTGGGAACAAGAGGAAAGACCTTATACTTTTTGAGAAAATCGATTTTAAAGTTTCAAAGAAAAAGAGTCAATTCATTAAAAAAGAGCTGAGGGTGACAGGTGAAGGCAGGTGGGGAGAGACAGCGGGAGCCGGCAGCTATGCGTCCCAAAGGACGCATTCTCTGCTATGTGGGGGGCGGCGGAGATCTTCAATCAACTTAATTGAAGTTAGCAATATAAGAGGATACTGTATTCGTGGGATCATTTACTGAGCATATTGGCGTGGGAATTTTTTTTAAGGTACAGGTAAGTATTTCTGGTTAATTAAGACCATTAAAGGATTTTTTTCATCGTTGTGTTTTTATTTCATTTAACCCTTTGTGGAAATGGGTAAGGGGTACTTTGTACCCCTATACTCATTTCTCCTGGGAGGGGGGTGGGCATCTGGAGTCCCCTTCTTAAAGGGGACTCCCAGATGCCACCATGAACCCCCCAGGGGTCACCGGAGGTGGGGAAGAGCCAAGCCTTCCCCTCTCCCCCGGAGCTCCCCAATACCATGGACCATGCGGGCTGGTATAGCTCAGGGTGCGAAGCCCCACACGGCCGGGGCTCCGCATTCTGGCTATCCCAGCCTGCATGGGGGACAAGGAGTTACAGAGAGCTCGGTAGGGGGAACCACATGTCATTTTTTTTTCAGATTTCCCACACTCAACACATAAATATAATAAAAAATATATATATATTTTTAAAATATTGTTTCCTGCTATCTTTTTAACATATCCTGCAAATTTGGTGTTGTTAGGATGTAAGGGGCCTTTGCTATTAACTGCTAAAGTCGTCAAGTGATAACCAACCAGAGTTATAGGGGTGCAAAAGTGCTGAATTTTGCCATTGGCTTTCATTGGGCTGCCTATTTCATTTTCAAAAATCTCAAAAGCGCAGGTTTCTGCCAAACGGTAAGGCTAAGCGGCCCCAAATTTTCAGGCTTTGCACAGAGTTTATGGGGGCTCGGGGCTGGTGAGTTTCGGGGCCCTTACCTTACTGTTCGGCAGAAACCTGTGCTTTTGCACCCTCAAAACCTAGGCCCCAATGAAAGCCTATGGGGGATTTTAGCACTTTTGCAGCCCCATAACTCTGGTTTGCAGAGATGTAGGGAACCCAATATTGGAGTGCAAGTACAACAATATGCCTTCTACCTGCATGCGACATGGCGTGAGCTTCAGACTTTGCTAACGGACATGGTGGTGATTTACGTTCGTCACCGCCATCATTGCCAAAAAAAAAACAAGCTTCTGTGACCTTAGGCTGTGACCTGTTAGGCCTAGGGGCCCCAAACTCACCAGTCCTGAGCCCCCTAAAAGTCAAGCTTTTGTGACCCTAGGCTATGACCTGTTAGGCTTAGGGGCCCCAAACTCAAAAGTCCTGAGCCCCCTAAAAGTCCTTACAATGCTAGAAAATGTGCCACTGCTGAGCCATCGTCCTTTGAAAAGATTTGAGATTTTTGAAAGTGAAATAGGTAGCCCAATGAAAGCCAATGGCAAAATTCAGCACCTTTGCACCCCTATAACTCTGGTTGGTTATCACCCGCCAACTTTAGCAGTTAATAGCAAAGGCCCCTTACATCCTAGCAATGCCAAATTTGCAGGATATGTTAAAAAGATAGCAGGAAACAATATAAAAAAATGTTTTGTGTTGAGTGTGGGAAATGTAAAAAAAAATGATGTGGGGGTCCCCCCTACTGAACTCTCTGTAACCCCTTGTCCCCCCCATGCAGGCTGGGATAGCCAGAATGCGGAGCCCCCCGCCGCGTGGGGCTTCGCACCCTGAGCTATACCAGCCTGCATAGTCCATGGTATTGGGGGGCTCCGGGGGAGAGGGGCGGCCAAGCCTTCCCCTCTCCCCCAGAGCCCTTGCCCAATCCATGGACAAGGGGCTCTTCCCCACCTCCGGTGCCCCAGGAGGAGGTGGCGCAACGAATCCCTGGGGGGGGGTTCATGGTGGCATCTGGGAGTCCCCTTTAACACTAGAATTACCGAGTTTTCTATTTTCTGTTGCAAGGCTAGAGGTGTTATTCACTCCTGCTGAGATGTTCACAGGTCTTCAGGGTTGATTATCTTCAATCTATTGTTGTGCAAACCACCCATTACCTAAGGCCTCCACATTTCCATTTCTTTACACAAAGTAGCTGTGTGAGACTTGGATGGAAACCTTCAGACATGCCTGCCGTATCATATTACGTAGCACTGTACAGAGTATATTGTCTCATCACTAACTGTCCCTCAGAGTGGCTCAAAATCTAGTCCCTGTCATAATCATACAGTATGTCTATGTATGTATCATATAGTGTATGTATCGTCATCTAGGGCCAATTTTATGGGGAAGCCAATTAACGTATCTGTATTTTTTGGGATGTGGGAGGAAACCGGAGTGCCCGGAGGAAACCCACACAGACACAGAACTCTGTTGCCGATTCATGCAGCAAAATGCAATCAGAGGGCAATTGGCACTTTTGGCAGTGTTCCATTGACATGACAAATGATGACAGACTGAGGCATTCCATTGCCATGGCATTGATGGCAGTATGGCAGATACTGTAATGCAATTAGGCTGGCTTTTCACAACATATGAATGCTGTAGAGGTGGCCAAAAGGTGTGATGCTGTCCTGTCGGAGGGAGAGAGGCTGGCAAAGAACGTGGTCATGAATCTGATGGAGCCATTTTTGGATGATGGGAGAAATGTCACGACGGACAATTTATTTACTTCACTGTCACTGTCGCACAGACTGCTGCGGCGCAAAACAATGCTATTGGGCACGGTGAATAAAGTCCGGCGTGAACTTCCTCAGCTTGCACCCACAGGTGCCCCGATCTCCAAGGACCCAAGGAACGCCCCTGCCAGTGCTACAATGTTTTCTGATGTGTACTATACAGGCCTATAGAAAAAAGCACATATACTCATGTCTCTCTCTCTCTCTGCTCTTACAGTGTGGTGTAGACGTGTTGGACCAAATGGCACGGATGTATTCCGTAAGAGCAGCAACACGCAGGTGGCCAGTAGCAGTTTTTTACAATATGCTGGACCTGGCGGTGGTGAATGCCTACATTTTGTACAAGGCATGTACAGGGTGAACAGGCAAAAGAAGATTGTTTCTGAGTCTTCTAGCTAAGTAACTCCGTTGCCGATTCATGCAGCACAAGGAAATATTGGCACAAAGGCGGGCTGGTGAAGCTGTTGCAGCTGCTGTGCCAGGGACTGTACAGACAACACAGTGCCAGGTGCAAGAGAGCTGCAACAGGAATCGCAGCAGGTTTACCTGTGCAACATGTAAAAAATTCACCTGTGCCAAATGCAGGGACGATGGACACTGGGTCTGCAAACGCTGTAAACTCTGTAAAGTTTGAAACACTGAAAAATAAAACAGAATTTTTGGTTTTGCGCGATCGTGAATTTTCACGTGAAACGATACCGTTTTTGCGCAGAAACGAGAATTTTCGCGCGAAACCAATATCTATAAATGTTATCGATACACACCAAGCCGCTCACTCAGCTCCTCTAATGAACTTTGCCTGACCGTCCCCCGCATCACCCAGTCCCATGCACGCCTCCAGGACTTCTCAAGAGCCGCTCCAACACTATGGAACTCCCTACCTCCACCCATTAGGGCAGCCCCCTCCTTCAACACCTTCAAGAAGGCCCTCAAAATTCACCTTTTCACTCTGGCCTAGCACCACTCACAATTGCTCTAAACCCACAGCTGAACTCTGGTCCCCTACCTTTCGTGTCCCTACCTCTCCCTCTAGATTGTAAGCCTTTGGGCAGGGTCCTCCTCCTTTTGTGTCCTACCTGATCATGCACTTCCATTACTGTGAACCCATGCTATGCATTTGAGTGAACCTAACTTGCCTAATCTCCATGCTCCCATCCAGTGACTAAGCATTACCTTGTACTCATACTGTGCTGCGTGATCTGGTTTGCATGTATTCCTGTATTGTCTTATTGCTGTATGTCACCCCTAAATATTGTCTGTAACCTAAATTAGTGTCCAGCGCTGCGTAATATGTTGGCGCTTTATAAATACAATAAATAATAATAATACCTCTCGCTGTGCAGTGTCTTTTGCAAGCGGAGGAAGTTCACACCGGACTTTATTCACCGTGCCCAATAGCATTGTTTTGCGCTGCAGCAGTCTGTGCGACAGTGACAGTGAAGTAAAGAAATTGTCCGTCGTGGGTTTATATAAATATCATATGTATTATGGCAATGACAAACCTTAGCAGACTCCCATCCAGTGACTGACTATGCATTACCTTGTACTCATAGGCCTGGTGCACACCAGAGGAGTTTTTCTGAGCGTTTTGAGTTTTTAAATCTGCTGCTAATGTTATCCTATGTGTCTGTGCACTGTGTCTGAGCAGTTACCAGGCAGCAGCAAGCAGTTACCAGGCAGCAGCAAGCAGTTACCAGGCAGCAGCAAGCAGTTACCAGGCAGCAGCGAGCAGTTACCAGGCAGCAGAGAGCAGTTACCAGGCAGCAGCAAGCAGTTACCAGGCAGCAGCAAGCAGTTACCAGGCAGCAGCAAGCAGTTACCAGGCAGCAGCAAGCAGTTACCAGGCAGCAGCAAGCAGTTACCAGGCAGCAGCGAGCAGTACCAGGCAACAGTGAGCAGATACCAGGCAACAGTGAGCAGATACCAGGCAGCAGCGAGCAGATACCAGGCAGCAGCGAGCAGATACCAGGCAGCAGTAAACAGATACCAGGCAGCAGTAAACAGATACCAGGCAGCAGCGAGCAGTTACCAGGCTGTAGAGAGCAGTCTCCAGGCAGCAGCGAGCGAGCTGTTACCAGGCAGCAGCGAGCGAGCTGTTACCAGGCAGCAGCGAGCGAGCTGTTACCAGGCAGCAGCGAGCGAGCTGTTACCAGGCAGCAGCGAGCGAGCGGTTACCAGGCAGCAGCGAGCGAGCTGTTACCAGGCAGCAGCGAGCGAGCTGTTAGCAGTTACCAGGCAGCAGCGAGCAGTTACCAGGCAGCAGCGAGCAGTTACCAGGCAGCAGCGAGCGAGCTGTTACCAGGCAGCAGCGAGCGAGCTGTTACCAGGCAGCAGCGAGCGAGCTGTTACCAGGCAGCAGCGAGCGAGCTGTTACCAGGCAGCAGCGAGCGAGCAGTTACCAGGCAGCAGCGAGCGAGCAGTTACCAGGCAGCAGCGAGCGAGCAGTTACCAGGCAGCAGCAAGCAGTTACCAGGCAGCAGCGAGCAGTTACCAGGCAGCAGCGAGCAGTTACCAGGCAGCAGCGAGCAGTTACCAGGCAGCAGCGAGCAGTTACCAGGCAGCAGTGATCAGTTATTAGGCAGCAACAAGCAGTTACCAGGCAGCAGTGAGCAGTTACCAGGCAGGAACAAGCATTTACCAGGCTGCAGTGATCAGTTACCAGGCAGCAGCGAGCAGTTGCCAGGCATCAGCAAGCAGTTACCAGGCATCAGCAAGCAGTTACCAGGCATCAGTGATCAGTTATTAGGCAGCAGTGATCAGTTAATAGGCAGCAGTGATCAGTTATTAGGCAGCAGTAAGCAGTTACCAGGCAGCAGTGAGCAGTTACCAGGCAGCAGTGAGCAGTTACCAGGCAGCAGTGAGCAGTTACCAGGCAGCAACAAGCAGTTACCAGGCAGCAGTGAGCAGTTACCAGGCAGGAACAAGCATTTATCAGGCTGCAGTGATCAGTTACCAGGCAGCAGCGAGCAGTAGCCAGGCATCAGCAAGCAGATACCAGGCAGCAGTGATCAGTTATTAGGCAGCAACAAGCATTTACCAGACAGCAGTGAGTGTCTGTGCACACTGGAGCAATGAGGTTTTGTAAAAAAAAAACCATAGCATTACATTGGGAAGAGCTTTTAGAGGTTTCAAAAACTCTTCCCAATGTAATGCTATGTTTTTTTTTACAAAACCTCATTGCTCCAGTGTGCACAGACACATAGGATAAACGCTCAGAAAAAAACTCCTCTGGTGTGCACCAGGCCTTACTGTGCTCACACAAAGGACAGAATCCTCTGGTTGTGGGGGATAGGAGGTGGGCAAATAGAGTAACTTAGACCCAAGGTGATTTAGTTCAAGCAAACAAATTGAAATGTGCTTGTTTTCAGAACAAAAGAAAGAGAACAATGGAGCTGATGGCATGTTAAAAAACTCAGCAGGGGTGCTACTAAGTGTGAACTCAAGGGAATTTACGCAAATCTGCACAAGAATGGTAAATCTAGTGTTAAGAAGGGGACCCCAGATGCCCACCCCCCTCCCAGGAAAAAGGAGTATAGGGGTACAAAGTACCCCTTACCCATCTCCACAAAGGGTTAAATGAAATAAAAACACAATGACGAAAGAAGTCCTTTAATGTTCTTAATTAACCAGAAATACTTACCTGTACCTTAAAAAAATTTCCCACGCCAATATCCTCGGTAAATGATCCCACGAATACAGTATCCTCTTATCTTGCGATCTTCAATTCCTCCGCTGCCCCCCACATAGCAGAGGATGCGTCCTTTGGGACACATAGCTGCTGGCTCCCGCTGTCCTCCCTGCCTCCTCCTCCTCACCTCTCAACCTCACCTAGGCTGCCACCTGGTACACCCATGGGTGCACCGGGTGCCAGCCTAGGTGAGGGTGACAGGTGAAGGCAGGTGGGGAGAGACTGCGTGAGCCGGTAGCTATACGTCCTGCACAGGACGCATTCTAAGCTATACTAACGGTTCATGAATGATCCAGTTCTTTTTAATGAATCGGCTCTTTTTTCTTTGAAACTTTAAAATCGATTTTCTCAAAAAGTATAAGGTCTTTTTGAATTATTTTTTTTCCTCTTGTTCCCACTGTACTTCTTAACATTCCCAGTAGTGCTGCTCGGATACCCCTTTTCAAAATCCGGATTGACCTGGATCCGGATACCCAGGTATCCGATCTGGGTTGGATATCCGATTTCAAAATTTTCCAATCCGAATCGGATATCCGTCCCTAGTATCCGGGATATCTGTCAGGATTCGGATATCAGGATAGAAAAAACGGAATTGCCCTTTAAATTGCTTTAAAAATGGTTTTTAGGGTATATGAGGCATGTAACATCATTATTTTTAAAGGGGAATTTAATTTAATGATGTGGGGACTTAAAATCTCCCCCCCCCCCCAAAAAAAAAAACAATGGCTGTCAATTAACATTAGGCCTAGGTTCCAGACAGCGGTCGTGCAGCCCACATTGTGTCCAAAGTCCAACTGCACAACTGGGACATGACAGTTTTCAGCCAAGACACCTCCCAAAAAAAGTATGCAGCAATTGTGTTTTGGGTTAAATATAGGTGGTATCAGTGGCCTGTGGCACCCTGGTGGTGGGAGCTGCACAGGCAGCAGGAGCAGGGCAATACAGCAGCAGCAGGTGTAATGTGTCCAAGGAGCATGCCGGATGTGGCACATTGCAATTGGCACTTAGCACGTGTCACTTGCCACGTGGAACTTGCCAAGTGTCACGTGTCACTTGCCACGTGTCACTTGTCACGTGGCACTTGCCAAGTGCCATGTGACACTTGGCAAGTGTGCCACTTGACACTTGGCAAGTGTGCCACTTGACACTTGGCAAGTGTGCCACTTGACACATGGCAAGTGCCACTTGACACGTGCCGAGTGACAGTCAAACTGCAGAGGAGAAGACACTAGTGCACACTAACTGTCACACTGCCACTGCTCACAGCATAGCAGTTCTGTAGAAAGCTAACACAGTAGTACTACTACTACTCTAACAACTACTAGCACACTGACTACAGTACTACAGTACTAATAACACAGTAATCCTATCCCCTAATACCTAACCTAACCTATACCTAAGGCTAATAGCTGGCCAGTAGGCAGCAGCTGGCCTGTGCACAGCACACACACACAGAGACACATAGCAGCTGCCTGCAGCACACACTCTTATTGTCACACAAATGACATCAAGCTAATTAATTATTTAACAATAGTGTAGTGATAGTGAAGGGGTCAATCATGGAACAGCTTATTTCTGTGTACAGCTCTTGGCTCAGCAGCACTGGAGCACACACTCTGACTGTCACACTATGACATCAATCAAGCTAATTAACGATTTAACAATAGTGTAGTGATAGCAGTGAAGGGGTTAATCACTTAAAAGCTTTAGGTTTATAACTGTGTACAGCCCTTGTTAGGCCACCAGCACTGGAGCATGTCTCTCAGTGAGCATTCAGCAAGCTAACACGATATGTCTCATCATGGCAGCCCTCCTTATTATACAGGGGGGCTGGACAGTGTTCCTTTCTGTGATTGGTTGCCAGGGTTTAGGCTGGGAGCCCTCTGATTGGTTCAATGAGGTTCAGGTGGGGCTGGCCAGGGTTCTCCTCTGTGATTGGTTGCTAGGGCTTCTGCTGGGAGCCCTCTGATTGGCTCCAGGACGTCATGTCCTTAGTTACAGTATTTCGGATCCGGATATCCGCAATATCCACGGATATCCGGGTTCTGCGGCCAGATATACGCAGATAGCTAACCGGATTTTTTTTTCAAACATCCAGAATCCGAATCGGATAGCGTAAAAAAGTTCCGATTTCCGGGTTACCCGGAATCCTGATGAGCAGCCCTGATTCACAGCAATTTTGGTGTTTCTGGCTTTTAAAGGGGCTTTGCTATTAACCGCTGAAGTCGGCGGGGGTTAATTTTCCCACGGCCAGAAGGAGAATTTACATTGAAACTTCAAAAAATCGATTTTCTCAAAAACTATAAGGTCTTTTGGGGAAAAAAAATGTCCTCTTGTTCCCACTGTTCTTAATATTCCCAGCAAGTTTGGTGTTTTTTAAACGGGCTTTGCGATTAACCGCTAAATTCGGTAGGCGTTTAATTTTCCCATGGTCAGAAGGAGAATTTTAAAATTGATTTTCTCTCTTGTAGTCACTGTAAAAACTCAGGTGTTAGACCCCTTGAAACAGCTTTCCCATCACTTTTCTGGCCAGCATAAATGTTTCTAGTTTTCAAAGTTCGCCTCCCCATTGAAGTCTTTTGCGGTTCGCAAAAGTTTGTGTGAACCGAACTTTTGTGGAAGTTCGCGTTCGAGGTTCGCAAACCGAAAATCGGCGGTTCGAGCCATCTCTGTGCAGCACCTATAGCTCGCTACCTATACTGGGGCACAACCTGTACCTAGAAATCTATACTGCAGCACCTATAGCTGGCTACTTATTCTAAGGGCACCACCTGTACCCTATCTCATATATTAATTGGGGAATACCTGTATTTTGCTAGTATTTGGCTCCACACACATCATGTATGGTTGGCCACACCCACTTTTCCACACAGTACGCTTCTCACGCCGCTCCTATTGGGGGGGGGGGTCAAGTTATAAGATTTATAAGATTCTTGGGGCCACCAAAATCTTAGCTGCACCCTGTAGACTTTTGACAGAACTGCATCATGTGAAATCTGAGTTGCAGAAAATGTTTGTAAAAGGTGTCCTAGATCAGGTAACAAAATTGATTTATTTTTACATCAAATAGTCTAGGAGATTATATTCAAATAGAAACAATTATGGCCACTAAAATGTCAAGGCAGGAATTGAAAAGCATTTGTGCCTGGAGTTTGCCTTTAAAGAATTCCATGAATTGCAACTCGACTGGGCATTGCTTAGGAATAATATAGGAAGCGTCATTACATTGGGCTCTGGTGGTATCACTACCCCATCCGCAGTATCATGTGAGATAGCTGGCTGCAGCTAAGGGAGAGGAAGCTTAAAGGAACACTATCAATACCCAAGTGTTCTAAAATGAGAATGTACAAATAATGTCCAAGTAGCTGTGTAAATATTTTCCTACTTTTCATGTTAAATATCACAGGCAAAAGCTGTAATTCATTGTGTGTAGATTTTTGCTACATTTGGTATGTCTCATTTGCAAAGGTATGAATCTCTGCAGTCTGACATGCTAAGAACAGTGTAATATTGAAGCAGAGTTATATGAAAACAAAAGCCTGTCAGGTATCACGCTTCACACAATTACAAATGTTTATGTTGCACATAAGATACATTTCCTCTGATCTCTGAGAGAAAGCTTTGCCTGTCTCTGACTGAGCTCTCTGCACAAACAGAGTTAATAGATGCGCTGTGAGTGAATTTCCCCTCCCCTCATGGCTCACTCTGGCGTCAGAAACGACCGCCTAACAGCCGCTCGAGCGGCCTTTCCATGCCAGTTCACGGAGGGTGTCTCCGTGAACAGTCTGCGAGCCGCCGATCGCGGATCGCAAGCTAATTGTAAATCCCCGCTGTTTACATCATACGGCGCTGCTGCGCAGCAGCGCCGTAAAGGAGATCGGCGACCCTCGGCTTCTGATTGGCCGGGGATCGCCGGCATATGATAGACTAAAGCCTGTCAGTTCCGGCGCAGGACGGATGTCCGTCCTGCGCCGCCCAGGGAAAGGAGGGGAGGGAAAGACAGGGAGGGCGGAAAATGCTGCGGAGGGGGCTTTGAGGAGCCCCCCCGCTACCCACAAACAGCTGGCGGCGATCAGATCCCCCAGCAGGACATACCCTAGTGGGGAAAAAAGGGGGGAAGTCTGATCGCCCTGCATGCCTGCTGATCTGTGCTGTGGGCTGGAGAGCCCACGCAGCACAGATCAGCCAGAATTCCCCTGGTCCTTAAGTGGTTACTGCCAGAAAAGTCTGCAATGAATAAGATAACAGTAATCAAAGAGCTAAGGATTCAAGTATATACACCAGTACTTAGCAGCACTTCCCAAATATGTCCTATCTCAATTGAAAAAAAACAAAAAACAATTTATCGATAGTGTAGAGACACTGAAGCAAAAAATAAATAAATAAAAAAAATGATATAATGATTTGTATGTGTAGTACAGCTAAGAAATAAAACATTGGGAGCAGAGACATACGTCTAATATTGTTTCCAGTACAGGAAGAGTTAAACTCCAGTTGAAGTGTCCCTGAAGTGTCCCTATGGCCTGTTATATATTGGAAAGACCACCAGAGATGTTAAAACAAGAATACAGGAACACAGAGGCTCGATCCGTGGGTTCAAGCCATCCGTACTGAGCAGCCATACTCCGGTGGGTAAGCATTTTTTTGCCCGTGGACATGGAGTGTGGCAGCTTAAATGGATGGTCTTGGATCATGTTTCACCACCTAGACAGGGAGGAGATAGGGGCAGGTTATTGTTACAGAAGGAAGCACGGTGGATGAGGAAGCTTTATTCCATTGCACCAAGAGGTTTGAATGAAATGTTCAGTATGAAATGTTTCCTGTAACTAATACCTTGTATATTACTTTGTTTTCTCTTCCAGGTCGTGATGACTTGTCATCGCTATAGTGGGTGGCTGGAGAGGGAACAATCGCATCCCTGGGGCAGTGATTCTGTGCAGAAATGGCTTATTAGTCTGTTATGTATTTAGGATGCCTAATGTTTGCTTACACTTATGATTTTTCAGGTGTTTATGTGGGTAGACATCTGGTGTGTAGTGCCCAGCAAGAATGAACTTACCCTGAGGGGTTATATGTACTTTGGACTTACCCTAAATGGGTTAACTTGGACATATGATGTCACAATGGTCAGCTGACCAAAGGGAGTGGGCCCTTAATGAAGGGTGTGGTGCATTACAGCTCATAAGTATGTTGTGTTTCACGAGGTTGCATGTACACTTGAGAAAGGGGTTCGCCCCGAAACATGTCGTGTTTGCTACTTTGACATAAACGCAAGTTTATTCTTCAATTAAGTGCCTCCTTCATTCCTACTATATAGTACTTAATACTAGAGGCACTTGCTTACTACTTTTTGGCTACCATATACTGGTGGACTACCTAATATTGGGGGAACTCCCAGTGTTTGTGTGGAAAGTGGGAGGAGGAACATGCACTATACTACCTACACTCGGGTAGGGGGTGCTTATTGGGGGGGGGGGGGTTAAGGGGAGCTATGTTGGCCACGCATGTTATGAGTTGGGGAGGTAAGTACTTATTTTGTATTAGGAGAAGGGGACTGGTGAAAACGCATGTAGCTAGGAAAGGGTGCAGGAAGGATTGGCAGTTATAGGTATATTCTAGGGCCCCATGAAATTTCGCAGGTTCACTCTGCTCCTACAAAAGTCCTGGCGGTGGTAATTACTATTCCCCCTCCAGGCTGCCATGGGCTCAGAGTGAAAGCAGTAATTTGGCTGCCAGCTACTGTTGTATTTTAAAGTAAATTGAGCTCCTTTTTTTTGACACTGCTCAAATTACTGTCTGTTATAGCCGTAATTCACATTACAGCCTATGGAGGCGCATGTTGCACCAAAATTTCCCTGCAGGTGTTGTAGTATGCAGTTGCACCTACCACTTACCAGTAGTGTAAGTTAGGTCTACTGGCAACACGGTCATGTGTGTCCAAGAATCACTGATGTGAATGAGGAGCTGTCATGACTTAAGAGTTCTTAAGGTGCATACACACATCCAATTTTGATTGGCCAATATTTAGTGTTGGTGCATTCTGCATATTCTAATTTGGATCCTTGCTCCAAATTTTGCTGATCTGAACCTGAATCTTAGTGAAGTGAATGCACACTCCAGCAGGGGGTGTTAATTTACTCTGTGCACTGCCCTCCACATCCCATTTCAGCTCTCATATACTTCCTCTTGAAAGAAATCCATTAAAAATCCATACTGTCCATAATGCAATGTATCTGCACAAATGCGTCAAGATCTATATGCGTACTTGTACACATATAAAAGTGGGCCCAGAAAGAGATGTATGGTCATGTAGCACCCAAATTGCCAGCAGACATTAAGAATCGCTGAAATGGTGCATAGGCACTATATAGGCAGTGCACAATCTGAAGTAAAGGTGTCAAATCTTTCCGATTATCAGGGCCAGCTTTACATATCGGGAGCCTATAGGCACAGAAGTTGTGGTGGATTAGGCTCTGCTGAACCTGAAAATCCTGAAGCAAACACTGAACCGCACCGCAAGTGTGCAGGCCACCTGTTCCCTGACTTTGACATCTCCCCTCTTTCCCTTGTTTGATGTACCCTTGCTTACAATCCCGGAACCATGTTGATGTCACCACCAGCCCAAAGTTTAGAAATCTGGAGGGGAAGGCTGGATGAGCAGCTTGCATAAGTGAGAAACCTCAATGGGTGAGAAGAGGTTAATTTCTTGTTTGGTTCTCTTTTTTTTCTTGATAGTAGAATCTTCCCGATTACAAAACGACTGCAGCTGCACGTTGCCACCAGGAGCTCATTTGCCCACTCTGTTGATTCATGCCACCACAGCACTGCTCCTCCCAGCAGCTTAGCTGGGCTTTCTTGACTCCGTCGCTACCTGTATCTGTGGCGCTGGCTCCATCTCCTGTAGGAATATTAAATGAATGCCCAGAAGTAAAAAGGGAAATATAAAGGGAAACCTAGCACCAACACTTAACACCACATCACAGAAGATAATTTTTATGTTTTGTATCACGCAGGGCCGGCCCTAGACTTTTTGCCGCCTGGGCGCTCTGGTGGGCCGCCGAGCTGGAGGGGTAGCTGGCAGGACGGGGGTATTGGGCCTAGCGGCGGGGAGGGGGTCGTACCCCCCCTCCCCTGGGTCCCCCGAACTGCGCTCCCCTCCAGCCTTACATAGAAGAAGCAGCCGCTATTTGTAAGACGCACGGGCGGGGAGGACTCAACTCTTCCCAGCGTGCGCTCCACTGACATCACTTCCTGCAGCGTTGCAGGAAGTGACGTCAGTGGAGCGCACGCTGGATCGAGGAAGAGGTGAGTCCTCCCCGCCCGTGCCTCTTACAAATAGCGGCTGCTTCTATGTAAGGCTGGAGGGGAGCGGAGGACGGGGGACCCGGGCGAGGGAGGTCCGACCCCCCCTCCCCGCCGCTAGGCCCAATACCCCCGTCCTGCCAGCTACCCCTCCAGCTCGGCGGCCGGCTCCCCGCACGGACGGGCGGATGCCGCCCCTGGAAATTTGCCGCCTGAGGCAAAAGTTTCACCCCGCCTCATGAGCGGGCCAGCCCTGGTATCACATGCATATCAGCATGATTTATGTATGATCTTTAATTTTCATGGTGCAACTGCACTTTCGTTTTTCAATGACACATTAACTAAATAAAGAAAATCGCATCACATGGTATGTCATTTGCATGGCATAGGTCAGTGTTCCCCAACCCTGTCCTCAGCCCAACAGTACATGTTTTGCAGGAAACCACACACATGCACAGGTGGAGTAATTAGTGCTGCAGCAGAGCTGATTAACTACCTCTGTGGATTTCCACAAAACATGCACCGTTGGTGGGCCTTGAGGACAGGGTTGGGGAACACTGGCATAGGTAAGAAAATCGCATAGCATAGTATGTAATTTTTGTGCAATCCCACTTACTTTGCCCCAAATGCAAGATTAATGCAGCTTGTACTATGGTTGCTTTAGGGAATAATCATACCACATAAATAAAAAGGGCGCACCACAGTTTTAATTTTGTTGCTGGTATCGTTGTGATCTGCAAATCACGTACATTCATAAAATCAGATCCAATTGGCAAAATTTGCAATTGCAGTGCGTTTGCATGTACAAGCAATTACAAATGCACCCAATGACTGCACAGTTTGGAGTCTTTAAAGAGTGGGTGGTGGCCAATTGCCATTTTATACCACTACCAAAGCAAGCAGGGAGCTGGATGTAGAGTCTCACGAAGCCTGTAGGGGACTCTAATTCCAGTGGACTGATGCACACTCCCCAAAAAGACTAAAATAGAAGCACGCCCTAACAGGATTCAAAACTGGGGATTTTAATTTACCTGAGACTTCTTTCTTTCAGCTGTGCAACGGGAAGGCTCAGAGGGACCAGACACACTACAATCGGCACGTAGAATCACAAATAACTAAAAGCGCTTTTTTCAGTTTAGTTCAGATGTGCTTTAGGTATATTGTTCTATGTTTTTTATTTTTTTATATTTTAGTATTTGCTATGTCATTTGTTAGTCATTTTTGTAAATTTTTCTGTAATCCTTAATGCACGATTTTTCTTTTCTTTAAGAAATATAAAATAATTTAGGCCTTCTCCTGTTCTGAGTAGTCTACATTTGTGCAATCAAAAAAAATATTGTGTGTTTGCAACACTGTGTTAGACTGCAGTAGCCAGGCAGAAACAGTCACAACTTTCCGCTTTGGGTAAAGGAATATAAATTTGCAAAGGTGTGTATTTTATTGGTTTTGTTTCTAACAAGATGCATGGTGGCAAAAAACTGTTATCTGTGTTCCTGTTATAAGCTTGCTGGTATATACAGTAGTTAGTGGCTGTACGCAAGAGAAAAAAACAAAGTGAAGCATGCAGACTGGAGTAATATTATGCAAGTGGTTTCAGCAGATCAGGTCTCATTTATTGACTCCTCAAGTCAGTCGCAAGAAGCGAGAATGTCATGTCATGAAAGATTCAAGGACAGAAGCAGGGCTGTGGAGTCGGTACAAAAATCTTCCGACTGGAACGCCGACTCCTCAGTTTATGAAACCACGACTCCAACTCCGACTCCGGATACCCAAAATGGCTCCGACTCAGACTCCTCGACTCCTTTGTCTAATACTTGACAGGGCTGTGGATTTTGTACAAAAATCATCCGAGTCCGACTCCTCAGTTTATGAAATAAACGACTCCGACTCCAACTCCGGGTGCCCAAAATTGCCCAGACTCCGACTTCTCGACTCCACAGCCCTGGACTGAAGTGATGCAAAGATGGGCACTGCGTGCAATGTTGCAACAAATGATTAATCAAAAAAGTACATGAAGTATATGTCACTACATCAATAGGTGTACAAGTGGGAGAGAGCTGGCGCACATATATGTACCCTGCCGGTGAGCGCAGGCCCTGCAGCTGCTAAAATCCCTAGCGATGTCAAATACTATTCCCCTCTGCGTTGCGATGACTCAGAGGGGAACAGTATGTAATTCAGGGTCCAGCGATCGCTGGAACCCTGAATTACCCTTATGAACCCCAAACAGTATGACATTACTGATATGGCGGCGCCTAGTTTCGGCACTGAGTGCTGTGCGCCACAACCGCCTCCTTCAGAGAACTGGGTGCAGGCTGCACAAACTAACTAGTCATGACGACTGTTTACTGTCCTAATTAGTGTTGGGCGAACACCTGGACGTTCGGGTTCGCGAACGTTCGCCGAACATGGCCGCGATGTTCGGGTGTACGCGCCGAACTCCGAACATAATGGAAGTCAATGGGGACCCAAACTTTCGTGCTTTGTAAAGCTTCCTTACATGCTACATACCCCAAATTTGCAGGTATGTGCACCTTGGGAGTGGGTACAAGAGGGAAAAAAATATTTGAAAAAGAGCTTATAGTTTTTGAGAAAATTGATTGTAAAGTTTCAAAGGAAAAAATGTCTTTTAAATGCGGAAAATGTAATTTTTCTTTGCACAGGTAACATGCTTTTTGTCGCCATACAGTCATAAATGTAATACAGATAAGAGGTTCCAGGAAAAGGGACCGGTAACGCTAACGGTTTCACGCCCTCTTGAACTACTATTACCAGCAGCGACACAGAGCACAATGCTATACAGTGGTGGGTGAGCGGTGTACTACTGTTCCCAGCAGCGACACAGAGCACAATGCTATACAGTGGTGGGTGAGCGGTGTACTACTATTCCCAGCAGCGACACAGAGCACAATGCTATACAGTGGTGGGTGAGCGGTGTACTACTATTCCCAGCAGCGACACAGAGCACAATGCTATACAGTGGTGGGTGAGAGGTGTACTACTGTTCCCAGCAGCGACACAGAGCACAATGCTATACAGTGGTGGGTGAGAGGTGTACTACTGTTCCCAGCAGCGACACAGAGCACAATGCTATACAGTGGTGGGTGAGCGGTGTACTACTGTTCCCAGCAGCGACACAGAGCACAATGCTATACAGTGGTGGGTGAGCGGTGTACTACTATTCCCAGCAGCGACACAGAGCACAATGCTATACAGTGGTGGGTGAGCGGTGTACTACTATTCCCAGCAGCGACACAGAGCACAATGCTATACAGTGGTGGGTGAGAGGTGTACTACTGTTCCCAGCAGCGACACAGAGCACAATGCTATACAGTGGTGGGTGAGCGGTGTACTACTATTCCCAGCAGCGACACAGAGCACAATGCTATACAGTGGCGGGTGAGCGGTGTACTACTGTTCCCAGCAGAGACACAGAGTGGCAGTAAACACAATGCTATACAGTGGTGGGTGAGCGGTGTACACAGAGTGGCAGTAAACACAATGCTATATAGTGTGGGTGAGTGGTGTACTACCGACACAATGACTGGGGGGACCCTGGCTAGCCTGGCTGGAGAGAGAACTACCCTGCCTGCCTACCCAAAGCTAAACCCACAGACAAATGGCGGAGAAATGACGTGGATCGGGTATTTATTTACCCGAACCACGTGACCCGTTCGGCCAATCAGAGCGCGTTCAGGTCCGAACCACGTGACCCGTTCGGCCAATCACAGCGCTAGCCGAACGTTCGGGGAACGTTCGGCCATGCGCTCTTAGTTCGGCCATATGGCCGAACGGTTTGGCCGAACACCATCAGGTGTTCGGTCGAACTCGAACATCACCCGAACAGGGTGATGTTCTGCAGAACCCGAACAGTGGCGAACACTGTTCGCCCAATACTAGTCCTAATGCACATGACCAAGAGTCTTGGGACTTGTCGGCCACCACGACCGATTCTTTTGTACCTGCTTGCAACCAACTTTCTTCTACTTGTACTTAATGTGGTAACATGCCTGGTGTACTTTTTGAATGGACTTACAATACATAAATTGTAGTCCTAAACACTGGAAAATCTGTGCACGGTGGGGCAGAGAAGGTGGTGATTGTATGACCAGTTGGGAATTTTGAATGGACTTACAATACATAAATTGTGGTCCTAAACACTGGAAAATCTGCGCATGGTGGGGCAGAGGGAGTGGTTGTGTGACCAGTTGTGACAATGTGAGTTGAGTCCTGTCGCCTATTTCATTCCACTCCATATTTTATCAGCAGGTTCTCATGGAATGGCGTTGGTTAAAAAATGGACAGAACTTGATGATAAAAATACCATTCACATAACATAAGCCTCAGAGCACAAGCAGAAACACTTTGTGGAACATTTTCTTAACCACTACAGTTTCCACCTGCTTATCATGCATCACCATCTATGGAATGTATGTACATATGTAACACTATGTTCTCTCAATTACCACAGATGCTTATTAAAGGTTGTAGGAGCAGTGCATTAAATTATCAATACAACTATAGAATTACAAAGCTTCTTCACATTAAAAACTTTACTGATTAGGTGGGCAAAAGCCAGTACAGGACAACAAAACACTGTGCCCAGTGATAATTGTGCAATGAGTAGTGTATTTTGACAGTGTCTGCTGTGTATGTAGCTGAAAGTTCAACAAAGGATAGTATGATCCATGTAAAATCTTGGTCCTGTAGTGCTGATGTTATTTTGTCAGATAATGAATAAAGTTTTTCAAGCAAAGATAATTTACAGTATTAGTCCTTTCCTCTGGCATTGAAGATATTTAACGTATGGTATACTTTATAAGCACTGTGATCACAAGGGTTGAATTTTATCCCCTCTCTAAAGCCCAATCTACACGATACAATTCTTTGTACGATTCGATTACAATTCTATTTACGATTCAATTTAATCTGACATGTCCGATCGGGATTCGATTCGATGCAATTCGATTGGTCATTGTTTTGCAATTGCAAATCGAACTGGATCGAATCGAATTCCAATCGGACATGTTGGATTTAATCGAATCGTAAATAGAATCGTACAAAGAATTGTATCGTGTAGATTGGACTTAACATCTTGGATTATGTAAGATCCATCTATATGTACCATATACTGTACTTTGATGCAGCACTGATCTGCTAATGGTGCCCATACATGGTACAATTTTTTCATTTTTTTTTTCAATTAGATCATTTTGTTTGATTATTCTGTTAGATCGAATATAAAGATTTTTCCAACATGTCCGATCTGATTTTTATTGAAAAAACAGGATCATCGATTCTTTTTTCTTGATAGAAAAAAAGATTATTTTAACCACTTCAGGATTCTGCGTACGCTTAAGTACGCCCCTGAATCCTGAAGTGGATTCCATGTTCCATGTCAGCTCACGGAGGGTGTCTCCGTGAACACCCTGCGAGCCGATCGGCGGCTCGCAGGGTAAATGTAAACACATGGGGAAGATCTTCCCCGGTGTTTACATGTATACGGCGCTGCTGCGCAGCAGCGCCGTAGAGGAGATCGGCGATCCCCGGCCTCTGATTGGCCGGGGATCGCCGGCATCTGATAGGCTAAAGCCTATCCCATCAGGCGCAGGACGGAAATCCATTCTGCGCCGCTCACAGAGGAAGGGAGAGGGAGGGAAGGGGAAGGAGGCCAGGAAGCGCTGCGGAGGGGGGGCTTTGAAGAGCCCCCCCCCCTCAAGCGCAAGCAGCCGGCGGCGATCAGACCCCCCCAGCAGGACATCCCCCTAGTGGGGAAAAAAGGGTGGCAGTCTGATCGCCCTGGCTGCAACCTGATCTGTGCTGCGGGCTGGAGAGCCCACGCAGCACCGATCAGCAAAAAACCCTGTGGTACAGAAGTGGTTAAACTTTCATTCGATTGAATTGTGTTGGTCGAATAAACGGGAATATTTAACTTTTTTTTTGTACCGTGTATGGGCACTTTAACAGTGGCAAAACAAAAGTTTGCCTTCTTAAAGCAGAAGGTATTTGTGATTATTCAAGTTGTAGTGATGTCTCCCATGATGCATCCCTTCTGATAATGAAAATCTTCCTTTGTTGTCCCTGTAAATCCAGGACCGCTAGAATGCAATGTGTCCGATTGTTAATTGTACAGAGTCAATATAATCTAAAATGCATACAGACTGTTTCAGATTGGTTGATCCTCATCAGTGCATGGCATGGATTAAATGGGGCACTATTGGGTAGGACTTGAAACACACAGAGTTACAGATCGCCCAGAAAGCTCATGGTGAACCGGAACTAACAGTGATGTGCATTTGCAGAACATCTAAGGTGCTTTCTGTACAAATGGCATAATTAGCACAATTAATTTATGTATGCCTATAGGCCCACCAGGGGAATAAATAAAGTACAGCAATTGGCATTGACCTGGCATAGACAAACTTTTCTTTCTTGGATACAGCAGAAGTACAATTCTGAGCTTGTGCTGCCTTCTGGAGGTGACACTTATAAATTATTAAATGACCAGGCTGAACAACCATTACAATGGATTGCTGCATTCCACATTTGGTAAATCCATAGAAGTGAAAATGAAATAACAGCATATTCCACACAAAATTTAATTTATTCAATTGAGTTTTCTATTTATTTAAATATAAACTTTAGCTAGTGTTCACAGATCAGATTTAAAAAAATTTTTTTTTTTTGGTTTTGGCAAGTTTTCTTGACTTCATTGCACTGGATACCAGTAGTGAAATTGAAACAGTAAAAAAAAACCCTCTAAAAATAGAATGTAAGGGAAAAAAAAGCACATCAGTCAACTTCTGTTAATCCGCAAGGCCTTAGGAATTCTTGCCCTCTTTCATGGAACCATTTGTTAGACACTGCAGAGGGGGAGAAAAAAAGGACAGTAAGATAACCTGTGAAGGATGCTGTAATAAGACATATAAGTGCAAACTTCACTCCAGAGTCATCCTATTATATAACACTAGGCCTAAGGCCCGGTTAAAAACGGGGGCTAGGCTGTGGCCGCGACCCCCCCCGCACCACTCTCCCTCATTAGCCACGCGCATATCCCGTGCGCCGTGCACGTCGTGCGTGCACCCGCTCCACGCACGACCGCGCACACACAGGCCCGCCACCCTTCTGCACCCGTCCTCCTCTGCCACGCGTCATTCCCTCCAGCTCTTGGCAGTGTCTCTGCGTCCCTGCACAGAACTGAAAAAGAACTGACACAGGGACATGGGACGCAGAGACACTAGCCTATTATTAGGTAGGTTATGATGGGAAGATGTCTTTTTTCCCAACTAAACTATGTTTATCTTCTATGCTAGTACATGATGGGCGGATGTCTTTTTTCCAACTAAACTATGTAACTACAGAATGTTTATCTTCTATGCTAATACATGAGCTATCACATGCAACTGACATATCTAAACTCCATCTCAACAGCCAGGCAACACTTCTGATATGTTGTCACTGATTAGATGAGACTGCTGTATCACTAACACCATCTCTGCACAGTAATGTGTAATTCTACATATGTCTCATTTCTTTCCAGTTACTTTACAGCACAAAACCAAAACTTATTTTTCAGATTTTGAGATAAAGTAGATAGCCACAACTTCTGTAAAAGTTTTAATTGCTTTCTGTGTCCCCAAGAAAACATCTCCTGTAACTAAACTGAACAATAAAAGAGGTAAAACGTCAACAGATACTTAAACATCAATAAAAACACTGTTTAGATTACAATCCCACTTTAGGTGAACAAAATCAAAAGATACATAACAAGTTGTCAAGAGAAAAAAAAAGTGCAACTTTTTGTGTAGAAGAAGAGAGGCAGGCTCTCAATGTCAGAATAGCAGGCAGACATCTAGAAGAGTAAACTTCAGAGGAAACCACAAGTAGATTACAGGATAGAGATCTGGGCACTCAAACTGTTGCAGCATGGTTACAGTAAACAGAGAAAAGTACAGAAGTGGAACTTGAAATCAATACACCTGCTCACACAGGGGCCCATATGCAATTAATTTTTTTCTCATGCATTATCTCCTAGGAGATAATTTTCATATACATTTTTTTAAAGTGGATCCGAGATGAAAAACTAACTATAACAAGTAAATTGTCTATTTTAATGTTTAGATAGTTTACACAGCAAATCTAGCTGCAACTAGCTTCAACAGAATATGATTATTTCTTCCTGTGATACCATGACAGCGGCCATGTTCTGTTTGTAAACATTACACACAGGCAAGCTGATCTGCATCACCAACCCTCAGCCTGTGAAAAACCTAATTCCCCCTCCTCCCTCCTCCTCTGAAATCTCTGGCTAGTAACACCTCCCCTTCCTCCTGCTAGACTGAGCTCCCATAAGCCCTTGCTACTGTCTGAAAATGCTAAGGCACTCTGAAAAGCTGTGGGCGAGTCTTGTTTAGTTTATAGAGAATTAGGGTATTAAAACAAAAACAAAAAAGTATTTGGCTTGAGGAATGCCCTATAAACTATATGAAAGGAACACAATTATGCAATGAGTAAACGTTTCTCTCGGATCCACTTTAAGCATTTTACAATTGAAAAGGTACCTAAACATTGGTGAAAAAGTTCTATCAAGTATTTTCTGGCTTGCTGGTGGTTTAAAATGCATTTTATGACAAGGTGAGAAAACATCACCTAGTAGAAAACAAAGGAGAAAAAGTGAATTGCATGTGGGCCTGGGTGTGCAAAAAAAAAAGAAACTTTCTTGAAAAGGCATTCTAAAAAAAATAAAAATCTATTATAGCGGTCTGATCAACGCTTCAGCCATCATTCCCCCTATTAAAAGTCCTTGGAATATTGATGTACCCAGCATAGTGAACTTCAAGGGTGTCAATTGTCTCGTCGGATAAACAGAGTAAACAAGCAGCTCGAGGTTACCCAAACCACTAAAAAAGTATAGGAGACTTAAAAAGACCGAAAAGCCCTCCCACTAAAAAGCAAAGCTTGGTGTGATTTGCCTTCTTAAAACAGAAGGTACTTGCGATAATTCAGCTTTAAGTGGACATCTGTGGTTACCCACAATGCACGACTACTGAATATGCAAATTATCTCTTTATGCTCTTGAAGCCAGGCTTGCACCCAGATGTGCTGGTGTATTTGGCCGAAAACTGAGAAATAATGATTTTTTTTCCATTTTGTTCTTAATATTCCGGTTAAAATGCATTTAGAAAAAAATAATTCTTAGCAAAATGTAAAACCCCCCAAAAAAGCCTAATTGGTGGCGGAAAAAACAAGATATAGATCATTTCATTGTGATAAGTAGTGATAAAGTTATTGGCGAATGAATGGGAGGTGAAAATTGCTCAGATGCATAAGGTGAAAAACACTGAAGGCTGAAGTGGTTAATCATCAAAAAAATGCTGTTTTACCACCATTTCGCGTTGTTCATAAAGTGTACAGCTTTAGCCAAGAAAGCCAACTAAATAGTATATGCATAAGTATCAATTAGGCTATAATCTTTGTTGTTTGGAGAAAATTATCTGTGCATATAAACACCTAGGTATTCCTTCTAGAACACAGGTTGAAACTATTTTCTTTTCTTTTGACCATATAAAGATTTAGTGAGCGATTGGCACCAGATTTCCTTTTCTGTGGTCAGTAGGCTTTTTGATTCATGTTTGAACCTAGCTATATGTGGGTGCCTGAATCAGTGTATGTGAGCATGTCCATCAGTGTACGTGAGAACTACTCTTAGTTCCCCTAAAATGTTAGTTTCCAAGCATCATTTTCCAGTGCTTGTTTGGAATTACAGGTTAGGTCTAATCTGAAGTAAATACATGACTGTTCTGTTCAATCATGAGAAAAATAATGCTAACCCTCTTTCAGTTCTAAGGTTTTTCATAGCACGATATAAAAAAGGCCTGGTCCTTAGTAGGGCTTAAAATTGGGTAAATACAGCCTCAGAAGAATACCGCCACATATTACACTGTGTCATTATTTAGCAAATACTAAGTCAAATTTCAAAAGGAGTGTGGGAAAAAACTTCCTCAAGAGATAAGAGGGTAAATAGCATCCAGGTCCTGCTAATCAAATATACTGTACTTGATTAATATTATGACCAAAGGTAAAGATAAGTAGTAGTTTTCTGGTTTCTGTTAAACTAATGCCAATCAGAGACTTATAGAAGCAATTGTTGCTACCTATCTATCTGGGAAGAGTTAAAATGCACAGTGTTCTCCCAAAAATTATTTCCCAGCCGGGTGGCATGAAAAAGTAGCCGGGTGGGGCAAGTTGAAAATGCAGGGCAACTGTGCTTACAGCATAGGAGGAGGTGAGCCGATGACAGCCGGGTGGTCACAAAATCTAGCCGGGTGGTACACACGCACTACGGCCGCCAACGACGGGACCGTCAGATCCTCCCGCTGGGCGAACTTTCGGGCGACAGTAGTGCGTGTGTACGCACTGTCGGCGGACTGATAAGGCTGTTTCTGAGCGATCCGCCCGGCGGATCGTTCAGAAACAGCTTTATCAGTCTGCCGACAATGCATACACACGCGCTACTTTCGCCTGAAAGTTCACCTAGCTAGAGGGTCTGACGGACCCGTCGTTGGCGGCCGTAGTGCTTTAAGAGAACTGTGCATAAACAAATGCCTGCATGCCTGGGGATGAAGTTTAGATCTTCTCGGTGGGTGATGGGAGCTGGTTGGGGAGGGGGAGGGGGGCGGGGAGTGAGAGCAGTCTCTTCCTTTTTCTTCCACTATGGGAACACTGGTTAAAGTTGGTCTCTTTGTGCGGTTGCTTCTCGAATCTCGCAAATCTGAACCTCCAAATAACTAATGTAACTATGTAACTATGTGTGTCTGGGACATTTTCTTTTCTTTTGATTAATTTTGTTCCTTTGTTAATTTTAGTTGTAGCTTGTCTATATTATGCTACTATTGTCTATATTATGCTGTTACGCTATACAAAGATGCCCAGAAATATAAGGGTGATCAAAAAGTAACCCCTCTGTGTCTGTACTTTTAATCAATTAGAGTGTGTGTCAATGTCCATATAAGATGTTATAGAGCTGTCTTTACCCTACTATTGTATGTTTTTCTTTTCCAAATTGAGTGATGAGAACCAGGGAGCTGAAACTAAAAGGAACTGCTGTTACTATCAGGTGAAAAAAAAGGTTTCATAGCTAAAGAATTCCATAATGGTCTTTCTATGTGCAATTTTGTTTCTCGTTCTTCACCCAACGCTACCCATCAGTTTTGCTCACATAACCATTCAAACCAGAAAGTGAACTTTCAAAAATATGAAATGTTTACTTATAATATTTCATAAGGTTCTAACAAAAAATAACATGAATTGATTTTTTGTTACCCTGCATTCACACCACTGCTCAGAAAAAAGTATTGTAAGGTTATATATATTCTGAATGTTTTTACCTTCAGCGACAGAATACACAAATGAGTAATGCACACGGTTAGTAACTTACCCCATTTACTGCCAACTAATACTGGGCAAGCTGCGTGGCGCGTCCTGTAATCTCCCTCTCCACTTCTGAAAAGGTTGTACCAGAACACGGCAGTGCCCTAGAACATCAGCACAAACAAGAGCAAATGAGAATTCATGGGAAAGAGTCAGTGGATGGTATTGCTGCTTTCTGATTTTCACTATTTTATCACTGTGCTGACTGAAATTGCTGACCTGATAGTGGTGATTTCAATGATAGCCAACAGGTGTCACCCTTTTTCTAGTGGTTATTGCTGTATTACTGCTACGTTACCACTGCTTAAAGACAAAACAAATGTGCCCAAAATGCTCATATCCTGCAATTGCGTTTAGCCCTAATCACAATCGCTCTAGTGGAATCACCACCTCTCGCTTTCATTGGCAAAACATTTTTTTTCTTTGAATCACCGCCAATTGCTGGGATCCAAAAAATGTGGCCGAAATTGCTCTAGTCGGGTCAGCCTACACGGTGACATCACTGGGAGGGCAGAGCTAAATACCAATATACAGCAATATATAGATATGGGAAGTGTTTCTGATGCTGAAACCAGGATAATTAATATAATAGTGAGTATCTTGAATAATTTACTACTCTAATTTATATTGCTACAGTGCCTCTTGAATCTGTATTTGCTTTATTAGCTTGTGGAATACTGGGGTGTAACACTAATCATCTAACATGCTTAACCATTACCCGTCCGCTGTTTTAAAACGTCCTTTTGGTACCTCTTAATGGACCATGGGACATTTTAAAATGTCCTTCCCTGACGCTGCTACTGTGTACGCTTGCTAACCCCCCACTGCAGGTAGCCATCGGAACCCAGAGAGCCGCGATTGGTGAAAGAGAAGAATTCTTCCCTGAACCAATCAAAGTGCCTGTAAGACAAAGATCATGACTTCAATGAGAAATCAAGTGAGGTCATCTAGTGGTATAAAAAAAAATACATAAACAAGTAAAAAATACACATTTTACACTAGATCTCACACTCTGTAAATTAAATAAAAATTCCCTGACCCCCCCCCCCCCCCCATAGTTACAAAAAAATTGACAGCATTTAAAAAAAATACATAAACAGTTCCGTTAGGGACTTTTTTTTTTACTATGTAAGGCATGAGGGTATATTACTGTTATATTTTCATATATGGGCTTGTAATTAGTGACGGACGCAAAACTGAGAAAATGTACCTTTATTTCCAAATAAAATACTGTCGCTATACATTGTACTAGGGACATGATTTAAATGTAATAACCGTGACAAATGGGCAAATAAAATATGTGGGTTTTATCCAAAGTAGCATGCTTTATTTTAAAGCTATAATAGTGGAAAACTGAGAAATAATGATTTTTTCCCATTTTTTTTTCTTATTATTCCTGTTAAAATGCATTTAGAATAAAATAATTCTTAGCATAATGTATCACCCAAAGAAAGCCTAAATGGTGGCAGATAAAATTATTGGCGAAAGGGAGGAGCGCTGACAGGTGAAAATTGCTCTGGTCCGTTAGGGTAAAAACACCTTGGGGTGAAGTGGTTAAAAACAAGTCATGGAATAAGGAAATTGTAACATTTTGGACTTCGCATTGTCTAAAGGTGCGTACATCACTGGGCGAACCTGAACAGATGTATGTCAGCTGTGTAATGTTGCTATGTGGGTGGGGGGCGGAGGGACGACAGAACGTTGCATGTGTGACATCACGTGGCAGGCAGCTAAGCGGCATCTTCAAAAAAGTTGTCTGTCTGTCAGGTGAGTTGATCCACTGGGTGCATCGCTCGCAGGTTAGGGGCTGCCGTATGCATGCTTGATTATTGGCTGAGGCAGTCGGTAATGGCTGCCTCAGCCAATTTTTAATCAAGGGTGTACACAAGCCTTAAGCCACATGCTTTAACAAGCATGTATCTGTAATCTTCCTCACGTCAAAGATAAAGTATTATTGGTAAAGAACATGTGCAGCAGTCATGCACAATCTTGCCCTTTATATCCCTGCACTACAGAATGTTTTAAAGTGTGGCTTGTAGCAAAAATGACACCACATTAGTGTGTAGATACAAAGTTCTGTACAAGCAGAATTTGATGCTACATTTTCTGGCTCTGGCAAAATGCTCCACAATTTATAGTTATTATATTTATAGTCAAATATTCATATAATTAAGGGATCTTTCGTGTATCAGTGATTGACATGTGGCGGCGTTACTCGGTGGCAGAGAAACGCAACATATCACACTGGGCACGGCTGTGCTCAGATGTTAGCTCATGGGGGGGGGGCGCTTGTGTCGAGTACAAGCAACAACCGGCTGGTGCAGGTGCAGGAGAGCAGCTGCCCATCTGAAAGAGGCATTAAATTGTTCCTACCTGAGATATGCTATTAACAACAAATGGAAGACCAGACTACAGTCATGCAAATAAATTACCTTCCTTGGCCAAATTGCTGCTCCAAAGTCAGGAAACACAGTGGCTCCTCCGGCTTCCACATCACTCATCTAAGGAAAAGCAGGTGACACATGTTAAATGGTAAAACAAGTAATGTTTGCAGTAGTTGCACTACAAGGACAACCTTGCACTTATTTTCTACTTTCAAAAAGCAAAGCAATCTCTTCCATGCAATAAGAAATTTGGTTAGCGTCCCACTGTGAATATTAAAGTATATATTAACCACTTAATGACAATCTGACTTATAAAAACGTCCTGCTCTTAACGGCTCCAAGACATTTTTAGAAGTCAGACAGTGCTGCTGCCGCAGTGCGCGTGCATTCCCGCGCGTGCACGCGAAAATAGTGAAAAAAAACACCATAGAAAAAATACACCTTTATTTCCAAATAATATATTGTCATCATACTTTGTACTAGGGACATAAATAAAATCTTGTGATAACCAGGACAAATAGGCAGATAAAATGTGTTGTTTTATGCACAGTATCAGTGTTTATATTAAAACTATAGGGGATGAAATTGGAGAAAAAGTGTATTTTTTCATTTTTTTCCTGGTTTTCCCTTTAAAATGCATAGAAAATAAAGTAATTACTGAAAACAAATATTAACCCCAAAAAGCCCAATTGGTGGTGAAAAAAAACAAGGTATAGATCATTATATTGTGATTAGTAGTGATAAAGCTATTGGTAAATGAAAGGGATGAGCACGGAAAGGTGAAAATCACTCTTGTCTGTTAGGGTAAAAACCCTTTTGGGGTGAAGTGGTTAAAATATGGTAAAAAAAAAAAAAAAAAAAAAGAAAAAGAAAGGAAAAAAAAAAGTAGATTCTGAAGTAGGTGGAATGCTAGGTACTGTCTGAATGACAACCAGTTAAAAGTTGCAATAAAATATCAGGCATTTTTAACAGACTAGGGGCTCAATTCACTAAGCATTACAGCATTCACTAATGCAGAAAACAGCTGATTTTACCAAACATTTTATCAAATGTTTATTCACTAAGGTTGTTACCGCATGACAAGCTTAAAGGGGAACTGAAAAGAGAGGTATATGGAGGCTCTCCTGTTTATTTCCTTTTAATCAATACCAGTTGCCTGGCAGCCCTGCCGGTCTATTTCTCTGCAGTAGTATCTGATTAAAACCAGAAACAAGCATGCAGCTAGTCTTGTCAGATCAGACTTATAAGTCTGAACCACTGAAACACCTGATCTGCTGCATGCTTGTTCAGGGGCTATGGCTAATAGTATTAGAGGCAGAGGATCAGCAGGGCTGCCAGGCAACTGGTATTGTCTAAAAGGAAATAAATATGACAGCCTCCATATACCTCTCTCTTCAGTTCCCCTTTAAAGGACTCCAGAGATGAACATTTAAATCTATCTTTATTTACCTGGGGATGATTTACAGACTCTAAGGAATACAGATAATTCACATATTAACATCTGAAAGAAAAATCCTCAAAGTATGCATGAGACCACAAAAAACATTTTAGATTTACTTACCTGGGGCTTCCTCCAGCCCATAGAAGCCTATGTGTCCCTCGCTGCAAATCGACTCTCAGCCAGTCTCCTGGGTACTTACTTACCTTAGTATTGGAAAGTCTCTTGAGTAGAGACTTATCAGATCCTTACCAGCCCTTCAGTACTGCCCAGGACTAGGGTTGCTCGTAATAAAATTAGGAATAGCATTTTCTGCCTGCAGGATGGGCGTTAAAATTACCCACGCCACTGTCTATAGCCGATGCGCTCCATGTTGTGTTCCATGTCACTCCCATGCTTTCTTTTTCAACCCAAAAGAAGGAATCATGGGAGTGACGTACAACGCGAGTGGAGCGCATAAGCTATCAGTGATGGCATGTGTAAGTTAACCCCCACTTCAGTGGACAGGAAGTGCTACTCATAATTTCAATTATGAGCAACTGTGCAGTAGTCTGTGCAGACGCAGTACGTGTCCAGTGACGTGGGTGACGTGCATCCGTGCAGAAGTGCTGACCCGCCGCTGGGTGGGCGTGCCCAGTGGGATACTGGGGAGCACCAGAGCTGCGGCGAGGGACCCAGAAGATTTCTAGGGGTTGGAAGAACCCATAGGTAAGTAAAGATAGATTTAAATGTTCCCCTCCTGTGAGGTAAATTACTCTGTAAATGCCAAGAATCGTCAATTCACAAAAATTAGAGCATTCTGTAAAACCCAGTGGGAAGTGAGGTATTTATCTCAAGACTACAGCTACAGTCAACCAACAAACAGCATTTGATAAAATGTAAAAAAAAAAAAAAAAAGTGTAGTCCACAACGGACATTCACATTGCTCTTTGTACTGGCTTGACCAGTTCAAAATCAGTTGTGGCTGCGATGTAATATTCTGTTCAATTCGGTCACCATTTTAAGAAGTCAGGGTGTATGGATTGGTTTTACGGACTTATTTCACATCTGGACATTAATATCAGTGTTGAAGATACTGCATTACAAACGGACGTGAACTCTGAGGATTTTTCTTTTAGATGTTAATATGTGAATTATCAAAGTATTCTTTTGTAAAAATAAAAGTATCTGAAAATACCTGTATAAGTGAACAGGTGAAATAGTAGCGAAGTACAGAGGCGCCAATAGGATAAAACACACTAAAAAGTTTAAAAATATTTGGGTGGTGGTGGTGGACCGACCAGCCCAAAAACAGACACAATGCTGTCAGTATAGTCAAACAATTCGTATACTCCAGTATACGAATAAATTGTTTGACTATACTGACAGCATTGTGTCCTATTGGCGCCTCTGTACTTCGCTACATCGATTGTTTCACCCTTGGTGGAAGGGCGTTGCCCCCTTTTTCCTTCTTTCAGAGAGCAACATCTTAATCCTGAGTGGGGACAGGTTTAATCTCCCCACCTGCCTATATAGTGGTTGCCTGGACGGCAACCCATGCTTGTGAGTATAATACTTACTTTTTCATTTTCCCTACCTCATCCAATACATACTACACCATACCGGGCTCTCGGTCTCTCCATTTTATTAGGTGAAATAGTACACATGGACTGTCATATTACTGTTTAACTGGTGTGCACACAGCTGGTTAACTGTTTGACTTGTCTATTTTTTTCCTGTATTCCTTAAAGAGACTCTGTAACAAAAATCTCATCCTGTTTTCTACCATCCTACAAGTTCCTAAACCTATTCTAATGTGCTCTGGCTTAATGCAGGTCTTTCTACTATCACCGTCTCTGTAATAAATCAACGTATCTTTCCCCTGTCTGATTTGTCGCCCTGTTTCTGGAAGGCTGCCAACTCTTCAGTGTTGTTGATCTGTTATGCATGCCCCCCCCCCAGGCCCCTCTATGCACACTCCTGTGTGTGTTATTTAGATTAGGCAGCCTCTCTGCTCTCTTATCTTTTACAAGCTGGATAAATTGTCCTCTGTTAGGCTGTGAAAGGAGCTGGCTGCCTGGGCTGTCACATGCTGAGCAATTACTGACACCGGGCATGGCTGTCCGCAGGAAAAAACGATCAGCCTGTCACTCTTCAGTGGATGAGAGCTGCAGGGGGTAAACACACAAATGATCTATTGAGATACAAAAGGAAGGCTGCTTGTGTATGGATATATTTTCTATGTGTGGACATACTGTACATCAACCTACTTCTGGCTTTGGTGGCCATTTTGTTTGTTTATAAACAAACTTTTTAAAACTGTTTTTGACCACTTTTAATGCGGCGGGGAGGAGCGAAATTGTGACAGAGGGGAATAGGAGATTTCCCCTAATGCACTGGTATGTTTACTTTTGTGCGATTTTAACAGTACAGATTCTCTTTAAAGGATGCATGGGACAAAAAAAAAAAGAAACACTCAGATTTACTTACCTGGAACTTCCTCCAGCCCCTAGAAGCCTATGTTTTCCTTTGCTGCAGCTGAGGAGAATGGCTGAGGACGGAGCTGCAGTGAGGTAAACATAGGCTTCTAGGGGCTGGAGAAAGCCCCAGGTAAATAAATCTGATTTTTTTTTTGCCTCATGTATTCTTTAAGCCTATGAACTATTGTAAGCTTACATAAAAAAAATATTTTCAAGCCACCTTTACGCTAAATCTTGTTTTTTTAAAGCAAATCTGTGATGAGAAAGATATTAAAATCTAGATACTTACCTCAGTAGTGGGAAGCCTCTGGATAGTCCAGAGACTTACCAGCCCTTCGGTGCTGTCTAGGACTAGGTTTGCTTGTAATTAAAATTAGGAGTAGTACTTCCTGCCCGCAGGAAGGTGGTGGTGGGGCGCTAAAATTACCTATGCCGCCACCTTCAGCCGATTGTCTCCACTCGCCTTCCACGTCACTCCCATGCTTCTTCCTTTAACCTGGAAGAGGGAATTATGGGAGTGACGTCGGGAACGCAAGTGGAGCACATCGGCTATAGGCACGGCATAAGTAAGTTAACCCCCCCTTCCATGGACAGGAAGTGCTAATTATGAGCAACCCTACCCAGGACCCTCCCCTTCTTTTGGCTGCACTTCCGTCTATGTACCAGTGCATTCATAATGGGCATGGATGAGTAAGGTCTGGGCATGCCCAGAGGAAGCATAGAGGAAAAAAGCCATGAAAGTGCAGCTCTATTCTACTACTGTACAGATAAGCTTCAGTGCTGCCCCCACACTGGAGCATATCCGCGAGAAGCATAGGCTATCATTTGGCAAGTTTTTGTTGAATATGTTTAGAGGGACCCAGTGCTGGAACAGTGGGGTACACAAGGATCAGGGAAACCTCTAAACTATACAAAAGCTTCCAACTACTGAGGTAAGTACTGTATTTTCTTTTTATTTACTGTTGGCTCTAGGTATGCTTTAAATGAACCTTTCTTTTTTTTAAAATCAAGCCTTAGTTCTAGGCCATTTCCTGCCAGTTCCCACAGTGCTGCATACCCCCAATCTGATTAACCAATATTTAAGCCACAAACAGTGGTTATTCTCAACGAGAGATAGTCACTTTCCTTGACTACATTTTAGTACTTTTAATTTGCAAAGTGATAAAAAGCAATTTGTAAGCAAGTAAACACTTTCTGTTGGAAAACTCAGAAACCTGTTTCTTGGGTCTATGCTATTGTGTAGTCAAGTAAAAAAAAATAGCCTGTGTGTAAAAGAAAATAGTTTCACATCAAAGTTTGTGTTGCATGTGACTACAAATAGAAAGTAAACAGAAATGCTAAGATTGAACAGGGCATTTTTATGATTTCCAAAAATTCTTTAATTATTAAAATTATTCACGCACCAAGATTAGAGGCGACAAAAACTGAATAAAGGGTGTAATGACGTTGCAGTATTGATCAGCAAGCTGTTCCAGATAACTGGCTGAGTGGGCGCAGTGCACATGTGCATTATTATATTGTGCCCAAACTACATTTATACTTTTTGTGGTCAGCGAGCATGTTTTCTTGTACAGATGTATGGCTGAACTAATGTGCCTTTATTAGAGTGTACTGGACTAGCATATTCAATAAAGCAGAAAAATCGTGTATTTACCTTTTGAATAGATTGAGGTGGGTTTAAAAGCTCTGTCAGGCACTTAACTGCTGTATAATTTATCCCTACTTCTTGTCTCATTGAATAGTTTCACTGGGAAAACATTCATAAAGTGACCCTGTAGTGAAAAAGTAAATCAAACTAAGCAGAGCAGCAAGTGGCACATTGACTGACTAAAGGGGCCCATACACTTAATGATTTTACTGCCGATATACAGCAGATTCGATCACTGTGATCGAATCTGCTGTGAAATTGTAGCGCAAATGCTGACTGATCGATTTCTGTCCGAAATAGATTGTTCCCGTCGATCCGTCCATGTGGAAGATTTCGCTTGATCACCGGCGGGTCAGGAGTGCGTCGATAGCGGCGTTCGAATGCCCGACGACCGACGCTAGCGGCAATACATTACCTGTTCCGCTGGTGCGAGTCCCCTGGTCTCCGCTGTCCCTTCTCCACGCCGGGCTCCAGCTGGCTTCACTTACTTCCTGTCCCGACGTAGAGCGCCCTCTACTGTTTAAACTTCCACTGGCAGGAAGTACAGTGAAGCTGTAGCCCTGGAGCCCAGAGCGGAGAAGAGACAGCGGAGACCAGGGGACTCGCGCCAGCTGGATCAGGTAATGTATGTGGGGGGGCGGCGACAACTCCACAGATTGTGAATCGGTTTCATAGTGAAATCGATTCACAATCTGTTTGCAGTAAAGGCAGCCATGCGATCCCTCTCTGATCAGATTTGATCAGAGAGGGATCTATCTGTTGGTCGATTTGATGGCAAATAGGACCAGTGTATGGCCACCTTTACAGTACGTGCTGATTGTTTGCAGATCAACTTTAATATAGTACAGTATCTACAAAGTCAAGCTCCATGCAAAGGAGCCCAAATTGTGACATTACTCCCTTCCTACGTCACCTTCCCCAGTGTGAATGGTATAGATGAGAGGAAGGGGGGCAAGAAATAACGTCACAATATGGGCAGAGAGGTATGGGGGCAGCCACTATATCTAGATCAAGATTCAGTGACTGCGCCAACAGTCGCCTTTGCACAGAATGGGAGATGCTCCACTACACCAGTGATCTGCAAACTTGTCTCTCCAGCTGTTAAGAAACTACAAGTCCCACAATGCATCGCAGGAGTCTGACAGCCACAGTCATGATTCATAAAGGCAAATGCATTGTGTATCTTGTAGTTCCTTAAAGGGGTTCTGTGGGGGGGGGGGGGGGTGTTAAAGATAAAAACAGACACTTAGCTGGGGCCTCTATCAGCCCCCTGTAGCAGTAATGTCCAATGCCATCCTCCTCCGATCCGCCGTTCCCCGCCGCCGGCGCCAGGCAATTATTCGTCTAACAAGAGGAATAATGCGCGCTCCCACTTGCGTCATCGGAAGCTTACTGCGCAGACGCAGTACGAAGTTTTCTTGTACTGCGCCTGCACCGTAAGCTTCCGATGATGCGCGTGGGAGCGAGCAGGCACATGGCCACGGCTGCCCAGCCGTCGATTGGACGCTAGAGCGGGGCCGGAGAACGGCGGATCGGAGGAGGACCGCTTGGGACATTAATGCTACAGGGGGCTGATAGAAGCCCCAGGTAAGTGTCTGTTTTTATCTTCAACACCCCCCTACAGAACCCCTTTAACAGCTGGAGAGCCAAGTTTGCAGATCACTGCACTACATGAATGTAGATCAACAACAAAACCAGCACCAACTAAGTATTATCATTGTGCTACAACCTCCTGTGCTTAGTTTAGATATTTAACTGTGGCTACAGGGACACATCCGTCAATCTGTAGACGCTTAACAAAATGTTGCTATTATGTGCCTTTAAAGGATACCTTAGTCCTTATTAAAATCTAAAAATGACGCCCTGTGTGTGTGTGTGGGAAGTTGGGCATAGGCTTACCGCACCTCCTATGGCTCGGCGCCTGTCTCAGTTTGCCCGCTATACCTCCTGTTGTCCTCTGAGTGGTCGGCAACCTTTGCCCTGGAAATACTATGCTGCTCATGCGCAGTATGTCCTCTTGGGGCGGCTTGTGACCACGCTGCCTATGGACCCAGTGTGCTGTACACCAGCACGTCCACGTCATGACATAACCGGTGCACACAAGCCACCCCAAGAGGACATACTGCGCATGCACAGCACAGTATGTCCGGAGCAAATGTTGCCGACGACTCCGAGGACAACGGGGAGGCATATCGGGTGAATGTAGGCACCAGTGTTGTAAGCCTATGCACACCTCCCTACACACACACACACAGGGCATTTTTAGATTTTAAAAAGGACTAAGGTATTTTTAAATACCCTACCTTTTCCAATACAAAGAAATCCTAACTTTTTTGTTTCTCATTTTCCAAATATGAGACAGATTCATACATGCATGCTAGATTGGCATCCCTGGCATCTACAAGATGTCAGAGACATTCAGCTGGTGCAATATTGTGTTGCTGTTGCACTACAATATTGTCTACAGTAAGTCACGTAAAACTTCTTTATCTAAGAGCAGTAGCTGTACTTTTACTGACTGTACTTTACAACTAAGTTAATATTATTATTATTATTTTTTATATAGCGCCAACATATTCTGCAGCGCTTTACAAAGTACAATAAGACGACAAGGGGAACATAGATACAACCAAAAATGTACAGCAGAGTCTCAAGCAGCACAAATATTGCGACAAAAACAGTGAACATTAGGAGGAGGACCCTGCCCTTGCGAGCTTACAATCTAAAGTTACACATTTTATGAACAGAATGGGTCAGTAAAAATCTCTCCAAAGTTTTTTTTTAAAAAGATTTCACTTTAGTTATAAAATTGGCAAAAAAATGGTTAAGATCTGCATCAGTCTTTCTGTAAATTAAAACTGATCTTTTAATTTCAATTTGTCTCTCACTTCCAAAGGTATCCCTAAAGGACCACTATCATAAAAAAATGTAAACACTTACCGTATATCAGCGCAGATAAGCAGACTTTTGAGCAACCAAAGTATGGCTCAAAAGTTGGAAGGGATTTGGAGCCTGCATATCTGCAGCTGTAGACCTCTGTGCAGAGGTAAGAGGTCAATCACAAGCTCAGAGATCTGCAACAGGCCCGCTGAAGTGCAGAGGGGGACCAGAGTGGTGTAGAGAGTGAGCAGAGCGGTGTAGTACCTCTCCAGGATGAGAGATCACCGTCCTCCCTCTTCACTATCCCAGTCTCCATGGCACCAGCGACACCTCTCATCACATGCTGTTTATGCACTGTGAGCCACAGCTGGACCCATAAAGACCAGGACTCTGGAAGTGAAAAGACGGTGATTGTACTCTGGCATCACCCAATTCCTGTAGGGGGGCACCGCTGGCATTTTTTAACATTCAAATGACTTGAATCCAATTATTTTCTAGAGTTACCAACATGAAGGCATACATAAGAGAACTGCCTTTGGATTTAATCACTTTTCAGATGGTGTAAAGCACTTATACAGTAATCTGTGAAGGTGATTTAGTCAAAGTCTTTATCCATATACTATAACATTTTAATATGCAATTTATTGACATGTATGGAAAATATAAACAAGCAAAAATTCAACAAAAGAAAAAAACAAACAAACCTAGGTTAGGAATATTAATGCAAAATCGTCTCACATAAACATGATTTTTTAATCAGTAAGGATTCCCATGAGGACTTAGGCCTAGATCACACTACAAAATGCAATCACTAAGTGCTTAGTGTTTGTGATGTTGCAAAGCAATTTACAGACCAATTTTTGAAGGAATGTGCATTTTTGCAGAGTCCTTAAGAAAAATCGATCTGAAATGGTGCAGGCAGCAGGTTTTCGATTTTGTCAAAATTAAAATGCTACAGTGAGAACACCCTCATAGGGTTACACTACTGTAGCGCATTACTGAAGATACTTTTGCATGTAACATTTCCATTGATCCTGTATATAAAAATAATATGGAGGATAAAACTGAATTTTAAATGACTTGCAAATAACCAAAAAATGTTCACCTTATGTCCATGAAGCTTTACACTCTCTATCATTCTATGTAAGGCTATCTATGATAATCATCTCCAGTTAAGCCCCTTTACACTTAATCAGTTGGTCAGGGCCGGATTTGCCTTAAAGAGAAACCGAGGTGGGTTTGAAGATTATTATCTGCATACAGAGGCTGGATCTGCCTATACAGCCCAGCCTGTTGCTATCCCAAACCCCCCTAAGGTCCCCCTGCACTCTGCAATCCCTCATAAATCACAGCCACGCTGCTGACAAACAGCTTGTCAGAGCTGGCTGTGTTTATCTCTATAGTGTCAGTCTGCTGCTCTCCCCGCCTCCTGCAGAACTCCAGTTCCCGCCTGCATCCCTTCCCTCCCTGCTGATTGGAGGGAAGGGACGGGGGCAGGGACCGGAGCTATGCAGGAGGCGGGGGAGCAGCTGAGACTGACACTACAGATGTAAACACAGCCTCACAGCACGGCTGTGATTTATGAGGGATTGCAGAGTGCAGGGGGACCTTAGTGGAGGTTTGGGATAGCAATAGAGGCTGGGCTGTATAGGCAGATCCAGCCTCTGTAGATAACATTCTTTAAACACACCTCGGGTTCTCTATAAGGCACTGTAGGCACGTGCCTACAGGTGCCTTATTATGGGATAGGTGACCCCCCCCCCACTCCTCCCGATACAGAGCTGCTGCTGCTGCGCTCCTTCCCTGCAATGTACTTGTTTTTCCCCAAGCGCTGCGCTGATCTGCCTGTGCTGATGTAGCTGTTGTGCCCAGCTGCCACTCTGTTCCTCTCCCTTCCTCCGATCATCATGCTGATGGTATGCACTGTGAAGGCAGAGGCACTCACCCTCTGATCCACTGTTCAGCATGACTCTGGTGGCATTCTTCTGTATTGTATCTTTAAGGGTCCGTGCTTGATGAGGTCATCAAACGATTTACAATACAGAGGAACACTGCCGGTAAAATGCTGAGCACTTAGCAGTGGATCGGAGGGTGAGTGCCTGCCTGCACACCATACATCTGCTGACAGAATCATGATCGGAGGAAGGAAGGAGAGCAGAGCAGCGCCTGGGCGCTACAGGTACATCAGCACTGGCAGATCAGCAGGGCACACTAACACCTGGAAACAAGAAGTTATGGCAGAGAAGCTTCTAGGAACAAGTGCAGTGGCACATGGCATTCTGAACATTTGAATCGGTGCACAGCATCACTGAGAGGAGATGGAAGTGTTATATGCATGGGGAAAAGGTGCTGTTACAGTATTAACAAGCGCCACTAGCTAGTGTTAAGTGTGAAAGGTGCCTAAGGAAAACATGGGCATTACTTTGAAAATCAGTTCTTTCAGTTATAACTGAGGGCAACTGATTAAGTGTAAAAAGGGGTTTACAGATTTATACTCGTAACAAGGGCTGTTTCACCTTTTTACCACATATTTTCCCACCTTTGTTATGTTTATCTGTACGGCAACCATAACTCCTCTTTCTTCTCTTCTGAATGCCAATTCTGTCATGCTAAATTGTCTACATCCTTGAGATGCCATACTTACGTAATTCAAAAAGGTTGCCACACGATTGCCAGTCCCTAAACGCTTGAACACATCAGGTTCCTCTTTCTATAAAATTAAATGTGAAAATAAACTGCAGACCTGTAGGGGGTATGAGACATTTACCAAGGTACTTACATAGTTAAGATATGTTGCAAGCCTATTTCCTTCCGTTTTGAGATTGGGGTCAAAGGGACGCTGCAACAGATAATAACTTTAACCCAAATTCAAATTAGGAAAAACATAACTACTTAATGAATAACTGGTGCACAATACAATTTTACTTTGCGTAAAATGTCCAGCCAAAAACATAGCGAATGTCAAGGTACATCAACTTATCCAAAGACAAAAGTCTCTGAGAGTTGAGGCACATCAAGGTATATTTGTGAGATTACACTTCTTAAAATGCAAAGTAAAGCAAGCAAAGTATTGCACTACTGTAAGCAAGCTAAGCCATTTGCTTTTTCCATCAGGAGTTCTTGAGCTAGCTTTAAAGACCAACTAAACCCTGGCAGCAAGATTGTTGTAGGGTTTTCCATCACCCCATACTATAGCTTCTAAAGCAGATCTTATGTATCATTTGTTTGTAGTGTAAAATCTCATTGGTATGGTGTGCAGCAGCAGCAGCAGCAGATGCTCCTGTTCTGAGCACTGTTCTGCTCAGTGACACACTTTTTCTACCTGAGGGATGATCAGTCCTGCTCCCACTAATCTGGTATATAATGCAAACTGACAATGGGAAGAGAAACAATCTTCAGCCAGACAGAAGCAGCTGTCTCTGCAGCAAACAGCTCCCCCTGCTGCACATTCTACCATACTTCAAGATATTTTATACTATAAAAGAACATCAAGGGCCATATGCAATTCACGTTTTCTCCTAGGTGATATTTTTACAACTTATCATAAAATGCCTTTTAAGTCAGCAGCAAGCAAGGAAACACTTAAAATAAATTTGATAGTTCTTTTTCACCAACTTTTGGGTACTTTTTCAATTGTACAATGCTGAAAATTGAGTTTACAGAGAAGATCAAAATTATCTCCTAGGAGATAACTCTGGTGAAAAAATAATTGCATATGGGCCCATTTGTCAGATAAAATCTGCTCACTCTTTTCTCCCAGGAGATAATTTTTCATCTTAAAAAAAACAAAACCCAACAACTTTTCAGCACTTAGCAATTGCAAAAGGACTAAAAAGTAGTCCAAACAATGATATAAACTTATTTTTTAGTAATTTCTTGATTGGTAGAATCTTTAAAGATATTTTATTGAGAAGGCTTGAAAATATCTAATGGGAAAAAGCTAATAGGCAATGGGCCTCAGTGTCTGGTGGGAGCCCTTGCAGCTATCTTGTCGTCACGGGTTTAGTTGGACTAGACTTTAAGCACTACTACGTTAAGCAGCACAGCACTACAGCACTCCTGAAACCATTTGTCACATTTGTGTGACAAGTCCCCCCAAAAGATTATTTCCAGTGATTATATCTCATGTATGCTAAGCTTAGATATAGCTGTAGATTAACCCACAGTGGTCTAAATGTACTATAACAATTTTCAGATTGTCAAATTTTTAACTGGATGTTTTTACAGTTTATATGATCTTAAAAATGTCCTTCCAGATCTGATAACCTAGCTTCAATGTGAACAGCAGTGGGATAAATCACCACAAAACAAAGCCTAAGTACAGTATTGTTTAAAGTTTTGATTGGCACAGAAAGGGAATATAAACATTTAAATAGTTATTAAAGCTGCCCGAGTTCAACTTCCTGTCCTAGACACCTTCACAAGGCTTAGTGTCTTTAATATGAAAACTGGTTGTCCCAGGGACAGGGAATGAGGAGCTATGATGAGGGTTTCTAACAAAGTACCTAACATTAAAACAAATTTAAAAAAAAAATCTTGAAGCTGGGATTTTACAGTATTTATCTATCTATACTTGCAGTTATTAAATAGTAACTGCTGCTCTGCTAGAAAAGATGCTTTTTTCAGCCCTCAGTGTTGGAAGCAGGTTAGTGCCCTTTTCCACTAGCGATCACATTTCCTTCTATTTCCACTAACGCAATTTCTCTACGATCCATCAGGTGTACGGCATGATTGCCACATACTTGCACTTGCAATTTCCAATGGGAAAAAAAATGGTGGGAAAATAGTTTGAATCGCCGTGTTGCGGGAAAAATCGCATAGCGGCACAATATTCCTCTGCTCCTATATAAATGCATAGACATGCAAACGCACCAAAAATGCAGGAGGCCGGCAATTGCAATATGGGAAAAAAATAGAATTGCTCTAGTGGAAAACGGCACAGTTATTTACATGTTAATCATGGTGCTATAGTGACAAGTGAAATGGGTGGGATCCGATGTTTGGATCAAAACGCACCTAGTGGAAAAGGGCCCTTAGTCACAGGCAATGCTACTGTACACAATCAAAGCTGCCTGGTGTAAAAGCCACTGTAAACATGGAGTGTACCCATTTTACAGCATGTGCAGACCATTACACAGACATACTGAAACTATGGGCCTAATGCCTTTAAGAAAACATTCCATTTGACTTTTTTTCCTATTTGAGATACAGCTACTTAACATGCATGGATAAAAAAGAACAGGCAAGAAGCTAACAAAAATCAAGATATAAAAACAAATAAATAAATAAATAAAAAAAGAGCATGGCCAACAGAAAAGCTTGCATAAGCGCATCTGGTCATTTTGGTGTATGAAATGTAGTAATGACTTTGATGAAGCTATGCATAGAGATGTGCTGCATAGGTATGTAACACTCAAATTATATAATCAGTCCTGTTGAACTCCCATTCAAATATTACTTTTCTTAGGATCAAAAAAATGACCAAACAGTAAAAAACAAAAAATGCATAAATAATGTAAAAAGCTAGACAGTTTAATGCGCAAAGCAAAATTGCACCTTGCTTCACCCACCACCACCAGCATGAATAAGCATCTGCTCATTTATTTTTCACATAGTTACTCACAAAGACATGATAATAGCTCAACAAGGGTAATCTCAAAAATTACTGCAAAGTAAGAATGGATGAGGCTTTGTTCCTGATACAGAGTCCCTTTGATGTAGCAGGCTCCAAAATATAAAGCTTTTTAATACCATAAACAGATGTTTTCACTTTACATAGCTTGCAATATATTTTAAACTTAACGTCACTATGAAAATACACAGAAATTGGGGTACAAAATCATACACAAGAATAAATTCACACACAATGGTTAATCAGCAGTGATATAGAGAGAGTTTTTGTATGATATGAACCTTATATGGTATGAACGCTTATTCTGTAAGCAAGGGTTGATTATTTTTTTTTTATGAGGAGTACCTTGTGTACCCTCTGCACTAGGATATCTAAGAGTGTGAAGATGTGGTAAAGGAAAACCGTTATATTTTGTATACTGTACTTTTTTTTTGAGTTCCAGGTAAACATAGATCATGTTTCTGTCAGGTATCACTAGCTCAGAGAACACATTAAACTCCTCCCCTAAAGGAAACCTATCCTGAGAGAAATATGGATGCTGTTCCTGCAGACCTTCTAAAGGTGGCCACTAACGGTCCAATTTTTAGCGAAAAATCGTTCAGTTGGTTGTAAATAATCTCTGTTGATGGGCACAATCAATTACAGACTATTGGATTGGATTTTCGTCGAACCAAGATTTGAATTCTCTTGTTGGTTGTAATAGATAGGAAGCAAAGATTGGTTGGTTGATGGTGTAGTGAATGATTTCACTTCCGATCAGAATTTTTGATCGCTCAAACCATTTTTCGCTAGAGTGGCCACCTTAAGAAATTATAGTTGCTAGTCCTTACTGATCCCTTGTCTTTATAGGACAACTAAACAGAGAATATGGAGGGTGTTATTTTTATTTCTGTTTAAAAACAAATATGGTAATTGGCTGCTGATCTGTTTAAGTCAGTAGTTTTAGGTCCCACATGTAGAACAAGCAACTGGTGCAGTCACAACACCTGATCTGTGTTCTTGTTCTGCACTGTACATTCAGAATGAATTAAAGGCAGAGGGCCAGCCTTTATTTAGTATGCATTTACCAAAACTGCAGGATTTTTTTTGAGTTTTCAGTAGCATGGAAGGTGGTTAGGAATGTTTGGGATTCCATAGCTATCTTTGTAACTGATGAATAGATTTTCCGTTACTTCCCGTCCCCAGGATCACCAAAGAGATTTGATGCCTTTATAGGAAGACTATTAAACCCATGGAGGAAAGATGGGGGCAGCAATGACAGGGATTACTATCCAATATTTACAAGTCTAAAAGCACATTTTTATTTTTTTGTTATTATTATTATTATTATTTTTTTTGGGGGGGGGGGGGGGGGGGGAGGGGTTATGGGATGTAGGTGAAAAGAAGAAGTAGTCAGAAATCAAGTGTGGCACACAAAGCAGGATAGTAATTTTGAATAGTATGGGGATTGATTAAAACCAACTGCCAGATTTTTTGTGGTGGTCCACGTTTTTAGTGGAGAGATTCCCCCACTCTTGAGTAGTCATATAATCTCACAGACTTGAGAGAAAAATTAGAGCTCTCCACACGGTCACATTAATTAATGTTTACTTTGTAGGCCAATTGGTTTGTGTCAAATAATCTAGAGAATACTATGCGTCTGCCTGACAATTTCTTAATGACTGGCAAGGCAGCCACAGGTCTGACCTCAGCAATCTACATACACGTTTCCAGAGACAGTGACCCAGGTAGCTTACACCATAGACTATGCCGGTGCCAAATCTCAGTCAGATTGCTTGCATGACCTCAGTGAATACCAATGAAAAGAAAGAGGTGGAACAGCTCTGGCTGCAAAGATGCTTTGTATTGCAGAACAGATACACTACAGGTAACTGACCGCCCTGGTCCTTCATCAGGTGTACAGAACCAGGGTGATGCGTAACATGTAGTGTATCTGTTCCACAATACAAAGCATCTTAGCAACCAGTTGTGTGTCGCCACTTTCTTTTCACATGTCTGTCCTCACTCTGATTTAACAGGCTGTATGAGTTTTCATATCACGGATTCAGATTTGTAAATCCAGACCACATGCATGATAGTATAAGTAGCATTTTAAGAATCATACTATTGCCAACAAGGATAGCCTACATAATTTTCACAGTTAATCTTTCCTCTAAATTAAATAGCATTAATTAAATAGAACTTGAATTGCACGAGAAGATAGAATTCTAAAATTGTGTATTTTAAAATATTCACTAGGTGGCACTACTTAGCTGTAGTTAATATTACAACTACCATCCAAACAAATCCAACTTGTAATTTCAACAATGCAACAAAAAAACTGGAATATTCTCATCTCTCCACCTTTCATACAGTGTTAAATAAATGTAAATTAGCTGCAGGTAGAGGAACTAAGAAAAGCTTTACAAAATAGATAAAGAAAGCTATGAATACAGGACAGGGCCGCTGTGCCCTCCACCATGCTCCCCATTTAATAATAAGAATTTTTTTTAGCATTGTAAGGATTTTATTTTTTTCCTTGTTCTCTGGTCTGGAATGCATTAATGGAATAAACCGACAAATCCCAGAGATTAAAAAAAGGGCTCCTTTCACACAACTAAAACCAAGACGTTCTAAATCAGAATGTTACCATTTATTGGCTAAGGTAGAAAAAAAGCAGTAAGCTTTCGGCTATGAAGCCTTCGTCAGACTGAATCCTGCATACTGACAAAACTTAGAATAAAATCAGACTACCTGGTGTTAAATGTCCGTACGAGTTTCCACGCCACTAGTCTATTTTCAACTTGCGCTTCAGTAGTGCAGTTTAAAAAACACTGTGCAAGTGCAACCTCCACAATGGGATTCAAAGGCAAATTGCATGTACTGTATAAGCAAACTGCCAAACACACGAGTTCATAAAGAACATGTAATGTTTAAAGTGCAAGCGGACATTTGTACTACTTTATTAGGCAGCAATCACACTTATCCATGTGAATTTTGCATGCAGAATATATCAGGGCTGTGGAGTCGGAGTCGTGGAGTCGGGCAATTTTGGGTGCCTGAAATCGGAGTCGGGAAAAAAACGACTCCGACTCCTAATGAATTTGTAACTGTAATTAAAATAGAAAATATGATAAAATGTTCTATTTCTCAGATAATAGTCATTAAAAATAATGTATATATACAGTATATATACAGTAATAGCTGTGCTTAGTCCACAAAAATGAAATAAACCAATCAAAATTAGTTACTTGTGCTGCTTCAATAAAGCAGTCCCCGTATTTTTAAGGTCAGATATACATATCTGATTGTGACTGTATATATGATGTGTACACAGGAATCTCTTATATATACTAAATAATATCTATGCTGTAAGAATAAAGCCTGATGTGTAGCTGCGTCACTAATAGAGATGGTCAATGAGATGGAAATAATTCTGTATTGATGCTGATTTATGCAAATGTATGCACTCCCTTTGCTGATGAAATAAAATAATTTGATATGTTGTTAAAATTTGGTTTAGTGACTGCAAATTAAAGGGTACCTGAGACGGATGAAAAGTAAAGTTTTATACATACCTGGGGCTTCCTCCAGCCCCCTTCAGGCTAATCAGTCCCTCGCTGTCCTCCACCACCCGGATCTTCTGCTAAGAGTCCTGGTAATTCAGCCAGTCAGCGCTGTCCGGCCGCATGCCGCTCCCACAGCCAGGAACATTCTGCACCTGCGCAATAGTGCTGCACAGGTGTAGTATGCTCCTGGCGGTGGAGTGTGTGCATGCGCACTACGCCCGACTGGCTCAAGTACCTGGACTCATAGCAGAAGATCCAGGTGGTGGAGGAGGACAACGAGGGATGGATTATCCTGAAGGCGGCTGGAGGAAGCCCCAGGTATGTATAAAACTTTAATTTCATCAGTCTCAGGTTTACTTTGTTACACAGTAGTACTATACTCTACATATGCACTCCCCACAGAGCTGCATGGAATCCACTGAGAATGCTGTGCACATTGAACACAGAGGTGTTGTCTGTTTACAATCTCCTTATTCCCCTGCAGAGTACCTGCACATCATTCTTACATGTTCCCACACTTACATTGCCTAGGGCCTGATAGATGTTCTTTGTTCCGGTTTGTACCTTTTACAAGTACTCTTACCAAGGACTAGTTTTAGTCTAAAGGGAATAAATATAGTAGTCTACATATCCTTCTCACTTCAGTTGTCTTGTAAAATTCCTAAGCGTTGGCAGTTAAGAGACGAATTTCACGTTACATACTTTTAATCAACAAAATTGTAATATGCAAATTAGAAGAGTCGGAGTCGAGGAGTCGGAGTCGGTGGAATCCTAAACTGAGGAGTTGGAGTCGGTGGATTTTTGGACCGACTCCGCAGCCCTGGAATATATAGCAAGACAGAGTAACTAAGACTGTAGCCTGGTGCTACAAGGAAATCGGATGTTCGGTATAAATGCAATATAGTGTAATCATGGAATCTTCAGCAAAAAATGCCCACGAACGTTTACTTTTAATGAACAATAAACTGGTGATAGACTGAAGGCAGACTGCACGATTTAAAGAGAGTCTGAAGCGAGAATAGATCTCGCTTCAGACCTCATATATAGCAGGGGCACGTGTGCCCCTGCTAAAACGCCGCTATCCCGCGGCTTAACGGGGGTCCCTGTCCCCCCAAATCCCCTCCGTAATGCGGGGGAGCGCTTCCGCATTGGGGCAGGGCTAACCGCCGCAGCCCTGCCCCACGCGCGTCTATCAGCGCGTATCTCCGCCTCTCCCCCGCCTCTCTCAGTCTTCCTTCACTGAGAGGGGCGGGGGAGAGGCGTCGATGCGCGTCTGATAGACGCGACTGGAGGCAGGGCTGCAGCCGTTAGCCCTGCCTCCAGGAAGACAAATCCTACGACCAACTTTCCGACCAACCCACCCCAACGGGGGGTGGGTTGGGGGTGAAGGGACCCTCGTGCAGCCGCGGGATAGCGGCGTTTTAGCAGGGGCACACGTGCCCCTGCTATATATGAGAGCTGAAGCGAGATTTAGTCTCGCTTCAGTGTCTCTTTAAGGTGATTTATTTTGTTCATTTCTCCCATCTGGCTGTATCCTAATTAAATCTGCAAACTCCCAGGTCATGTGACCACAAGAAACATGGTCCACATGTGGAAGGGGGATGTAAGACTATATCGTAGCTGGTCAGTGCAACTCACAAATTCTGTTGGAGATCTGTAAAACACTGCTCCAAACATATTTTTCTACTTCAGTTAAAATGTAAGGGCACAACTCCTCACAGTGCAAGCCAAAGCTTATTTACTAGGCAGCAGGCGGTGACGTATTTATTTACTTTAAGACCACAAGTGGCCTGTGCAGGAGGAATGTTGGACCCACCTCAGGAATTGCATACTTTTGTGAACACAGAAGTGTGAGGTGGCAGATGTTCTGACATGGCTTGTACACAGCCTCTGCCCACCTCAGCATGGTGCCTCTGATTCCTTTTGCTGTCTTTGGGGACTGCTAGCTCTATCCCCTGCAGACACACAGGCCAAGAAGCTCTGTTCTCTTGCTGTCACATGACTGGAGGTGCAACCTCCTCAACACCCACATGAGATTCTGAGCATAAGGGCTGGTTCACACGGGCGTCTGAGCTTTTGCTTGGCGTTGCGTTTGAACGCCAGCGTTTAAAAGCCACGTTTAAAAGCTAGCTTTTGAAGGCTTTTGGGAAGCGATCAAGGCTAGCAGTTCTGGTCTCTGCTATTGTTTCCTGCCGTTTACCGCCTCTGAAAGCAGCATGTTGCTTTTGAGACTAGACAACGCTGGGATCTACCGCCAGGCTTTCATGAAAGCCTGCAAAAGCCAGTTCTAAACGCTCCCATTCACTTGCATGGGATGGCGGTAGATCCCAAAAAACGCTGCGCCTGAAACGCCGCGTTAAACGCCACAAAAACGCCCGTCGGAACCAGCCCTAAAGCTGGCCGCCAGCAATTCCCTCTATGCACAAATCACCTGTCCTCACCTACTTCCTCCCTCTGCCAGTACTGCAGCACTACAACTAAGCACAATCTTCTCTCTCAGTTCCTGATTATAGTGTTATAAAAAGAAATTAAACCCTTCCCAATCCCTACCCATTGTCTTTATAAAAGGGTTAAAAAGAACTGTGCACATAGAGTATGCCGTTGGGGGGGGGGGGGGATTTGGGGTGAATGTAATCATGGAATCTTCAGCAGAAATTGCCCACAAACATTTACTTTTAATGAACAATAAAACTGTTGACAGACTGAAGGCAGACTGCACGAACTGTGCACATAGAGTATGCCGTTGGGGTGGGAATTTAGGACAGCTGTGGTCAGTCTGTGTATGCAGGGCCACCATCAGAAATTTTGGGGCCCCTCACATATCAGGCCTGGGACCCCATTCCCTAGGCCCACCCACTAGCCACCCCACCTCATGTCCATGCACAAAGTACGCTGCGGCGAAAATGTGCATGACTCCGACACTGAAGATAACGGCATGCACAGCGTGATGCGGCAAAAAGTGGGCGTGGCCATGGCATGTTGTGAGTGGAGCCAAATACTAGCAAAATACAGGTAGTCCCCGGTTAACAAATGAGATAGGGACTTATATGTCCATTCTTATCCTTTATCCGTTCTCTTTTGTCCCCCTCTTTTCTTCCTGTGCCTCTTTTGTCCCCCTCTGTCTCACCTCAGTTTGTACCTCTTTTGTGTCCCTCTGTGTGACCTCATGTTCCCGTCTCATCTCTTTTCTCCCTGTGCCTCTTTTGTCTGCCTCTGTTCCCCCCTGTGCCACCTCTTATCCCCTTCTGTCTCAGCTTGTCCCCATGCCCTAGCCAGGTATAGGTGCCTCCAGTATAGGTATCCAGGTATATGTTCCCCCAGTATAAGTAGCCAGCTATAGGTGGTGCCCCAGTATAGGTAGCCTGGTGTAGATTCCCCCAGTATAGGTAGACTGGTGTAGAGTCCCCAAGTATAGGTAGCCTGGTATAGCTGGTGCTCCAGTATAGGCCAGCAAGATACAGGTGCCCCAGTATAGGTATTCAACTATAGGTGGTGCCCCAGTATAGGTAGCCTGGTATAGTTGCCCCCAGTATAGGTAGCCTGGTATGGGTGGTGCACCAGTATAGGTTAGCCAGGTACAGGTGCCATCAGTATAGGTAGCAAGCTATAGGTGCCTCATTATAAGTAGCCCAGTATAGGTGGTGCCCCAGTATAGGTAGCCAGGTATAGGTGGTGCCCCAGTATAGGTAGCCAGGTATAGGTGGGTCCAGCCCCAGTATAGGTGGTGCCCCAGTATAAGTAGCCCAGTATAGGTGGTGCCCCAGTATAAGTAGCCCAGTATAGGTGGTGCCCCAGTATAAGTAGCCCAGTATAGGCGGTGCCCCAGTATAAGTAGCCCGGTATAAGTGGTGCCCCAGTATAAGTAGCCTGTTATAGGTGGTGCCCCAGTATAAGTAGTACGGTATAGGTGGTGTCCCAGTATAAGTAGCCCGGTATAAGTGGTGCCCCAGTATAAGTAGCCCGTTATAGGTGGTGCCCCAGTATAAGTAGTACGGTATAGGTGGTGCCCCAGTATAAGTAGCCCGGTATAGGTGGTGCCCCAGGAAGGGAGTGGGAAGGGTTAAATGTTTTAATAAACACTAAGCAAGGAAGTACTGTAGTTTCAGTGCTGGCCAGAAAGCTTAAATCTCAGCACAGTGAGAAGGTGGGTGTGGTAAGGTGATGTGCTCTGTGCTGGGAAAGGAACTCCAATTCTGCTTGCAAAAAAGAGCTCAGAGACCAAGGTAGAAGGCAATCAGCAAGGTATTTTAGATTTTGAGCCTTTGGCAGGACCCTCCCTCCTTGTGTATCCTACCTTATTGTGCACACAGAATCACATAAACTTGTATTATTAGGACTATTACTCCAGTGTATGATCTGGCATTGTGCGTCTTACTGCTTATTGCCTGGCATTTATCATTGTTAGTAACCTTATTTATTGTCCAGCGCTGCATAATATGTTGGCGCTATAAAAATCAAATAAATAATGAAATAATAATATTTATTAAAAATGTATTATTATTATTATTAATAATAATAATAATATTTAAAATATATTTATTGCAAACAGCACTGATATGCAATGCACAAAATGTTGTGCACTGTTAATTAATGCAAATTTACTATCCAGTGCATTACTAAATGTGAAACTGAACTAGCGCTTAAATCCACTGCATGAACAGCTGTTGTTCTTTATGCCAACTTCAAAGAGAGTTACCGTGCCAAATGGATAGCTAGTTGTGCCAGAGGAATGCCAGGAAATAAAGGCAGATTTCACAGACTGCCAGCAAATGTGCAGAGGAGTGGACAAAAATATAAGGAACTTAAATAATGCGTTTCATAACTAAGCCTCAACGTATGTAAACAGTCATGAATGTGTGTACTGAACAAACTGGAGAAGGAATTACACCTTTTATCTGTTTTTAATAACTGCATAAATATAAAGAACTAATCCATAAAACACAAGTGTGGGAGCTAGTCTAGAGAACGTTTGCAACTAGGAATACGCAGCCAAGTAGAAGCAAGCAATGCAAAACATTCCAGCATCTGCAAACATCAAGCCATGTAGAAGGTTGTTACAAGCAATGATAAATCATCAGAAGTGATAGTCAACATATGCAGATTTTTTTTCTCGTCATTATTTCTTATAGATACGATTTTACATTGTGCAGGATGAACTTCATTTCATGATCATGAAATACACAATTGTTATCAACTGAAATCCTGTTAAAACGGGATTGTGTAAAGCAGCATGCAGTGCACCCATTTCACAGCACACTTACCCTTGAAAAATCAAAGTGTGGTTCATACTGGCCTCCCATGCCATAGTTGGCTACCTGTGAAAAAAAATACTGGTACATCAAACATAAGAAAGAAACTAGAGTGTCAGAGGACTTCTCCCTAAAGGACAAATGGGAGGGGCAGTTAAAATGTACACACATTAGTAGTGGCTCCTCAAGGCAGCAACAATAAGGATTCCCTGGACAAGTCACACAGAATAGAGCCATATCAATTCCTGCCATGCACTGATGAGAACCAGAAAACCCGAAACTGGCTGTCTGCATATTGGGTTGATGTGGCTCTGTAAAATGTATAAGCTATAGGCTCTGGATGTAAGCCTAGCTTCAGGGGCATAAACAGATAATTTGCTTTTTGGGGAGTGATGCATCATGGGTAACCACAGTTGCTCACTCACCTAAATTAACGCAACTACCTTCTGTTTTAAAAAGGCAAATTACACGCAGCCTAGTTAAGTCACAAAGCCCTCAGGTTTTGCTAGGAGTGGAACACTACTTTCAGCCTACTAATGAATTGGGTTTTAAAGAGGAACTGTAAGGTGGAAACAAACTCACCACCAGTGCTAAGCCGATGGCACATTTGTCAGAGAAAACCCAGTTCTCAAGGAAAAAATCCTGCAGCCAATGGAAATCCAGCTGGAAAGGTGAAATCACTCTCACTCAGTGACGTTTATCTAGGCTGATTAATGTGTCCAGCCTTGGATGCACTTGCTTTTAGGTAATGACATCACATACATGAAGCTCCTCCTTGGTTTCAGAATAAATTATGCTGCTGATATTGAAGGCCCGATATCTCCGCAGTTATACCGCCTACACACACCAAATTTTAAGGGTAGGGTAGGGAGGGATCTTCGGAACTACCTCTGTGCCAAGTATGGAGAGATCGGGCCTTACATATCAGCAGTATAACCTAATAGAAAATGTGGCAGCACAGGATCAGACGCAGTTCTGGTATGGTAGCCTAGCGGAGAGCAATAGCAGACAGAAATAACAAAACCTAAAGGCAGAAAACTAGTTTTGCAACGACTGCGCATCTTGTTCAGGGAGTGAGAATCGCTTCCTTAACAAGAATTGCAATGATGGCAAAAAAACAGCAATTTAGCTGTGATTTTCAGTGTGAAACAGGGCCCTAAGCGATCTGGATAAATTTGGGTATATATAAGGGCTGTCATGTGCGAGTCATGTGATCGGGATCTCGGCGAATGGCAGCAGAGAGTGCTGCTGCTGCTGTGAAGCATGGAGATCTGCTGCGCTGGAAGCTGCTAAATATAACGCTCCTTGCGATACTGTGCATGGTGGGAGAGGGTGGCGGGAATGTTTGTCTACCGACTTTCTGCCTAGTCCCTTGGTAGGGGGAGAGGCCATGGGCCCCATGAAATCTTTTTTTGCAGGGGGCCCCATACATGGTAACTACGTCCCTGTATGCTGGGATTTAATGAGTAAAAAAGAAAAAGGCCCTGAAGATAGTTATGAGGGTGACATATAAGGCGATGTTCACTTAAAGTTAATCTGGAGAGCAAAATATGAGTCAACATTTAGGAAATGGATTTAAAACCTAACACTTGAGGCTACTAATGTGGTTCTGGCTTTATTACATAAGTGAGCCTATGGCCTGGGGATACATGTCAGTTCCAGGTTACTGACTCACCAACCAGGATGAAAATGACAACTTGACTTGGTTTGGTTTAGGCAGTACAAAGACATCTAATGGCTATTGTAAAGTACAGTAAGTAACTGCTCTTAGATGAGTTTACACCTTCGAGTATGAGGATCTGGTTTACCTGCAACAGCTCAGCAGTATCAGCAGTCAGTCCTGTAATTGCCTGCATGCGCTTATTCACTCGAGTAATAACTGGGTCATCATATTCTTCCAACCAGGCACTAGACAACAATAAAATAAAACACGATTGAAATATAATCAGTAACAATGACTAGACAATGGGTTATATAAAAGTAATCAGAAGTAATCAGTCTGGAACCCCGCTTGACTTTACTCGTATTCTTAGTTTTTCACAGATTAGAGCAGGCAGCATTGACAACAATTTTTGCAGCACCCATCTTTCTATGTTTCTCAATGCACCAGTTATGGAATAAACTACTGTCAATCCTACCTGTTCCCCCTGTCCTCTTTTTCCCTACGAAACTTGTTTTCTTGGCTCGAAGAGCATTTAATTTGTAAACAACACAAACAATAGGACTCACAGTACTAGTTTCCCATTTCCTTGCAACTAAAGCTATATGTAATTACAAGTACCAGGCCCCACAACACTTGATAAGCATACCACAAATCCTCTCACCATATACACTCACTTAAAGGATTATTAGGAACACTTGTTCAATTTCTCATTAATGCAATTATGTAATCAACCAATCACATGGCAGTTGCTTCAATGCATTTAGGGGTGTGGTCCTGGTCAAGACAATCTCCTGAACTCTAAACTGAATGTCAGAATTGGAAAGAAAGGTAATTTTAGCAATTGGATGTTGGTGCCAGACGGGCCGGTCTGAGTATTTCACAATCTGCTCAGTTACTGGGATTTTCACGCAAAACCATTTCTAGGGTTTACAAAGAATGGTGTGAAAAGGGAAAAACATCCAGTATGCGGCAGTCCTGTGGGCGAAAATGCCTTGTTGATGCTAGAGGTCAGAGGAGAATGGGCCAACTGATTCAAGCTGATAGGAGAGCAATGTTGACTGAAATAACCACTAGTTACAACAGAGGTATGCAGCAAAGCATTTGTGAAACAACAACACGCACAACCAGAAGACCCCACCAGGTACCACTCATCTCCACTACAAATAGGAAAAAGAGGCTACAGTTTGCACAAGCTCACCAAAATTGGACAGTTGAAGACTGGAAAAATGTTGCCTGGTCTGATGAGTCTTCGATGGGGTCAGCATTTGGCATAAACAGAATGAGAACATGGATCCATCATGCCTTGTTACCACTGTGCAGGCTGGTGGTGGTGTAATGGGGTGGGGGATGTTTTCTTGGCACACTTTAGGCCCCTTAGTGCCAATTGGGCATCATTTAAATGCCACGGGCTACCATTGTTTCTGACCATGTCCATCCCTTCATGACCACCATGTAGCCATCTTCTGATGGCTACTTCCAGCAGGATAATGCACAATGTCACAAAGCTCGAATCATTTCAAATTGGTTTCTTGAACAGGACAATGAGTTCACTGTACTAGAATGGCCCCCACAGTCGCCAGATCTTAACCCAATAAAGCATCTTTGGGATGTGATGGAACGGGAGCTTCATGCCCTGGATGTGCATCCCACAAATCTCCATCAACTGCAAGATGCTATCCTATCAATATGGGCCAACATTTCTAAATAATGCTTTCAGCACCTTGTTGAATCAATGCCACGGCAGGCAGTTAAGGTAAGGCAGTTCTGAAGGCGAAAGGGGGTCAAATACCGTATTAGTATGGTGTTCCTAATAATCCTTTAGGTGAGTGCAAAATAAAGCCTATTCAGGCATCAAGGAAGGCAGTATAACCCTTCAAAGATATAGTTAAAAGGATTCCATTAGTGTTCCTTTATTACATTATAAGGACATTTTATACATATTATAGATTCCCTAATGTTTCCATGACACCACATGGCTAGTGACTCACCCCCCTCCTCCCCCCAACCTCTAGGTCCATATATCATTTAAATCTAATTTCCTCCTCTGGCTGTACAATTGTCCCTATGTGTCTCCCTGTGCTTTAAGCCAGAACATGGAAGTACACTTTCAGCATTCCTGGTCCGGCATTAGATCTGAAATTCCTTAATAATTTCAAGCCCCAGGAGTTCAAGATGGAGTTGCTACACCAAATCATATTAGTAACCATGGTGGACATGGAGGACGTATACCTCCATGTGGCCATTCAGGAACATTTCCAAAAATTCCTACATTATGCAGTAACCAACAGTTCCAGTTTTCCTGGGTACCATGTACCACCACCACCCCAGGACTTTTACCAAGGTCTTTATATTGGTAATAGCCTTTCTTCGTCTTAGGGAACTTTGCATCTTCCATTACTAAGATGATGTCCTCCTTGTGATAGATGTTAAAAATCTTTTGCAAAAATCAGCAAACATAAGAAAAAATTATTTCTTACCTTTTGGAAACTCTGTAGTTGGCTGTGGTGAGAACTCCAGTCTTGGGGTCTCGGACAGTCGCTCTTGCTAACTGTAGACAAGAAGCATTACTATTTAGACAACTGTAGACAAGATTACTATGCAATCTTCTTAATTGTATAATCGTCTGTATGAAAATATTCACTGGGAAGCATGACAATTTTACAACAAGTCATTGGGCCAGATTTATCAAAGCATTACTGACAGCTTTCTCTTCTGGAAACTGTTCCATTGCGGTGCATTGGTTTCAGTTCGACCACGGTGCAATTCGGCTATGTAGCTGCATCGCACTGCGTCTAGTGGAACCAGGCCCTTGAGCACAGGACAGCTTCACAGGATTCAGCAGGGGGAAGAAGCACTTCACAAATCTTGCCTAATCTACACTGCACAATTTGTAGAAATGCAATTAAGCACTTCTTCATCTGTTGCAGTTTAGAAATGGATTTGCTGGATGGAACTGAAACAGTGGATCAATGCTCAGTACTGGAAGGGTTAAGCACAGAACAACTGGCAGCAGGGGGGGGGGGAGCCCTTCACTATAATTCCCAGTGTTCAATGTACAAAATGTGCAGAAGTGCTTATTAAGCACTTCTTAATCTGCTGCAGTTTAGGAATAGATTTGCACTTTTCTTAACTGTAGTGCAGTTCGAGAAATTAAAGCGGAACTGAAGAGAGAGGTATATGGAGGCTGTCATGTTTATTTCCTTTTAATCAATACCAGTTGCCTGGCAGCCCCGCTGGTCTATTTCTCTGCAGTAGTATCTGATTAAAACCAGAAACAAGCATGCAGCTAGTCTTGTCAGATCAGACTTATAAGTCTGAACCACTGAAACACCTGATCTGCTGCATGCTTGTTCAGGGGCTATGGCTAATAGTATTAGAGGCAGAGGATCAGCAGGGCTGCCAGGCAACTGGTATTGTCTAAAAGGAAATAAACATGACAGCCTCCATATACCTCTCTCTTCAGTTCCCCTTTAAGAATATGAAGAAGGAGTCTGCACACAGACTTGCAGGAACAACATGTGCTAGAATTTAATGCCCCATCACATACATGTGCAATCAAATGTCAAATCTGCAATGGCCTTGCAGGTCTTACATTTGATTGCACATGTATGTGATGGGACAATAAATTCTGGCACTTGTTGTTCCTGCAAGTCTGTGCGCGGACTCCTCCTTCATATTCTTGTATTGAGCAGCCTGGGAGCACGGCACCAGCATCCACACGCTTTGGTGTGTGGTTTTACTACTGGAATGGTTCTAGAAATTCACACTAAACTGCCGCTATTTACTAGGAATTAAGAATTTTCTACCAGCTTCCCTGTCCCTGCTGAAGAGAAGCATCCCCAGATCATGATGCTGCCACCACCATATTTGACAGTGGGGATGGTGTGTTCAGAGTCATGTGCAGTGTTAGTTTTCCACCACACATAGTGTTTTGCATTTTGGCCAAAAAGTTCCATTTTGGTCTCATCACCTTCTTTCACGTTTGCTGTGTCCCCCACATGGCTTGCGGCAAACTGCAAACGGGACTTCTTATGCTTTTCTGTTAACAATGGCTTTCTTCTTGCCACTCTTCTGTAAAGGCCAACTTTGTGCGGTGCACGACTAATAGTTGTCCTATGGACAGATTCCCGCACCTGAGCTGTAGATCTCTGCAGCTCGTGCAGAGTCATCATGGGCCTCTTGACTGCATTTCTGATCAGCGCTCTCCTTGTTCGGCCTGTGAGTTTAGGTGGACGGCCTTGTCTTGGTAGGTTTACAGTTGTACCATACTTCTTCCATTTCTGAACGATCGCTTGAACAGTGCTCCGTGGGATGTTCAAGGCTTTGGAAATCTTTTTGCAGCCTAAGGCCTCTTGCACACTGCAAGCAATTCAGATTCAGATTCCGCTTTTTAATCTGTTTTTACTTCCGATTCAGATTCAGATTTGCAGTTTGCTCCTTGCACACTACAAATCTGAATCTGAATCGGAGGTAAAAACTGATTAAAAAGCGGAATCTGAATCTGAATTGCTTGCAGTGTGCAAGAGGCCTAAGCCTGCTTTAAATTTCTCAATAACTTTATCCCTGACCTGTCTGGTGTGTTCTTTGGACTTCATGGTGTTGTTGCTCCCAATATTCTCTTAGACAACCTCTGAGCAGGGATGGTCGGAATGCCAATTTCCGATTCCGCGGTAAATCCGCATTCCGATATTGCCAATTACCGATTCCGCTTTCCGCTACCAATTTCCGCATTCCCATGCGGAATTTCCGCCGGAAATCACGGAAATTCCGCCCGACTTTAATTTTCTCAAAAACTATAAGGTCTTTTTGAAAACTTTTTTTTTGCATCTTGTTCAGAAGATTCTGTTTAATAAACCCTGAAAATTTGGTGTTTCTAGGACTTAACTAATTTTCAGGGTTTATTAAACTGAATCTTGTGAACAAGATGCAAAAAACAGTTTTCAAAAAGACCTTATAGTTTTTGAGAAAATCGATGTTAAATTCGGGTGGAATTTCCGCGATTTTCAGCGGAAATTTCAGCGATTTCCGGCGGAAATCCCCCTACCGCACTTGCATTACCGATTTCCGCATTCCGATGCGGAAATGCAATTTCCGATCGGAATTTCGGAAATTGCATTTCCGCGGAATCCGAATGAGCATCCCTACCTCTGAGGCCGTCACAGAGCAGCTGTATTTGTACTGACATTAGATTACACACAGGTGCACTCTATTTACTCACTAGCACTCATCAGGCAAGGTCTATGGGCAACGGACTGCACTCAGACCAAAGGGGGCTGAATAATTACGCACACTCCACATTGCAGTTATTTATTTGTAAAAAAAATGATTGGAATGATGTACAATTTTTGTTCCACTTCTCACGTGTACACCACTTTGTATTGGTCTTTCACGTGGAATTCCAATAAAAATTGATTCATGTTTGTGGCAGTAATATGACAAATGTGGGAAACTTCAAGGAGGCCGAATACCTATGCAAACCTCTGTATGGTAAATACTGCCTGCACTGGAGATAAGTAAGGAGGTAAAGGATCAGGGCTAATGTGCCTTTTCAAGTGAAACGTACATCGGTATGTGTGAAATGTACATCAACCCTGACCTTTGCCTCCTCATCTAACTGATTTACTATCCATCTTGTGCTTCCTGATGCTTTTTGACTTAATTGTTTGAAGATTTTACTGAATGCTATGCATATCAAATTGATCATTAAATCACATGGTGTGTCTGTGAAAGCCCAAGTGCTACTGGGAATTAAGGCTTCACGCACACTATACACATTAAAAAAAACAATAAAAACATTGATGGGAAAGTGCAAAGCAATATCAGTTTTTGTGACCATCTTTGTTCCAGTTTTCAGCCTACTCAAAGGAGATGCGCAGAAAATTGATAAATCCATACTATACCAGATGGCACCTGTAATATGTAATTTGTAGGAGTAACAGACACTGTCAGCAATAATGTACAGTGAAGCTGTGTGATTCTTCAAATAAAAGGCAACATAATCTGCTGTCCGGAAACTGCGTTGAGTTGTATTTTTCTGCAATGGACTCAGCTGAAAAGGGTAATGTGTACTTAAATGTTAAAATAAAATGCAAACTGCACAGGGTTGTTGTAATGAATAATGTGTATATGCAATTTTATGCAATCTGATGCATGTGTTACTATGGATGTAAAATTTACTTATGGACAACAGTTGTCAACACAATTGAATTGCAATTGACTTGATTTTAGCAAAGTGATTTCTATGTATTAACAGGTTTATCTATTAAAGCTATATACAAATTATTAATTACAACAACCCTGCACAGTTTGCAGTTTATTTTAACAACTCAGTGCTATCTAGAGGAATTGGGTACCTCTGTTAGTACCTCTGTTAGTCAAACAGCAGCGGGTAAAATTATTTCTGCACCCCTATGGCAAATCATTGTCTCAAGCCACCTGTTTTAATTCTGGTGCCATCAAAACGCAGGGCAGTGGCTATAGTGAGAGCCAAGCCAAATTTACATATGTTGTGTGGTTTCAAGAACTGACTCTCAAAATGCATATATTGGAAAAGGACTATAAGCATTTTCATAGGAGAAACATATGTGAAAAACTAACATAAAAAAGCAGCGTATGTGTCCTTAGGATATTACCCTGTTATCACCAGGTGTGACGTCTAATTCTTTCATTATAGATCCGTACGTAGTAGAGAATAATGGAAAGCCTTATTACATTTAACTGCGTAAAACGTGTGAGCAAACAATGGTTGTTCCACAAGATTCTTAACAGGAACTGATGTGGGCGTGTTCAAGTCAGCTACTGCATACTGAAAATGAGTAACAAGCTCCTAAAGAGGAATTACTGTTTTTTTTTTTTTTTTTTAATACACACAATATCACTTTATAAATTATAAAGTCCCTGTTTGCCCATTGTAAAATCTTTCCTCATTAATTTATCACAGGCGGCGACATCTGTAGTGCTGTCAGATGCATCTCTGCGTAATGTTTACTTTTTGTCCCAAAGCCAGTAGAAATAATACCTGGTCTCCCAGAAGGCTCTGAGAGGACAGTTCTGCATAGCTAAACAGCCTAAGCTGTGACCGGAAGATCAGGGCTACATACCAATATACAGCAATATAAAGCTATAGGAAGTGTTTCTGATGCTGAGACCAGGACAATCAATGTAAAAGTGGTTATCCTGGATTCCTGATTAATTTACTACAGTATATGTCACTACGGTGCCTCTTTAAATTGTGCAGCCAATTATGCCTTTAAGACAAAGATCTTTTTAATAACATTACATTACAGACATTGGATTAAATCTCATAAACTGGTAGCATTTTTCAATGAAAGTAGATATTCAATATAATAAACATGGATCCCCAAGGAGTTGCTATAGCCAAACATTATTGGATTCAGGAGAAGTGGAATGTATTCTCCATAGTGATGAAATACACTTCACCATCTGGATGTCTAGTGGAAGAGTCTGAGTTTGCCAACAGAAGCCTAGCAGATGGAAAACCTAATATTGACTATACGATTTGGAGGAGAAACAATGTTCTGGTTCTGCTTATCAGGGTTCTGTAAATAACTTTGGTTTTAAATCACTAGTTCAACCTTCAAGACTTGTCATGGTTAGTAAAGGGGAATAGTGGACTATGCCCTTTTATGTAACATTTCCAGAGAAATTCCCTTTGGAGAAGTCAGTCACATGACCCAGAAATCTGTGTACAAAGTAAGTTCCGGGGACCCACTAAAACGCTTCCTGTAGCGCTTTCCGTTCGCCAGCAGCAGGCAAAGCAGGCATTTCTACCTCATGTGGGTGATGATGGTATGAGGGAGGAGTTTGGACAGAGCAGCCTGCTGAACAGATAATTTAAACTCCATCTGACATTCATGCAGAAGTCAGCTTTGCAAATCATGTCTGTCAAGTAAAAAAAAAAACAACCCAAAAAACTGTTTATTACAAATACAGTAATAATAAATTTTACACAATATATAAAAGAACAAACAAAAAAACTACTATAAAACTGTGTAAGTACGGGAGGGGTGGTCCCCATAACTTAGCTGGGTATCCTGTAAAATCATCTAGTGCATACATGTGAAATCCTGTCCCGTGGACTAAATCTGACCAAATCAGATGTCCCGTGGACCTAATCTGACAGATAGAAAAACTTCCTTATGCCTCTGTATCAACAAAGTGCCAGGTAGTCCATTTATCAAAAACGGCATTCCCAGGAGCAAAGCTCAATCGCAGCTTTAAGCAGTGGTATTGTTTCACCACACCTCCATATGTATGCCTTAAATCATTGCCACATAGATGCAAATGCCATGCGTGTTAGTGAAGCAAACAACGGGTTCACAGCATTGCCCAGTCGGGCTCTCACCACCGCTGGTTGCAATGTTCTCTCCTCATTTGGCTGCTCGATATTGATCCACCGTTCCTGACTCCTCCGCGCTCACAGCACACTCTGTCAGGCGGAACTCACTGCAGGGTACTTAGTTGGCGCTCAGCGTGGAACGCTGTACAGTGTGCCGAGTCAGCCGTTGGTCACGTCCGTGTCAGGTGACATGTTTCGCTTGGTGGTACCTGGCACTTTGTTGATACAGAGGCATAAGGAACTTTTTTCTATCTGTTTAGAGCTTGAACATTAAGTCATGCTTGTGCCGGTCGGCTGAAATATTGACTGTTGATCTGGTCTCAAGGTTGCTACAGAACTGACATCATTGTGGCTATGTGGAATTTGAAAAAGTGCTCTGTTAATTCACCCAACTAATCTCCTACTATAGACACTCTGCTTTTGGAACTTTAGTGTATGGGGAGCGATGAATCCATCATTATAGAGTTGGCATAAGCAACCATCAACAAGCCTAGCTAGCCAATTGGGGATTGTTCAAATTTGGAACTTTGTGTGTTAATGGGGTGACTCCCAAATGCATAAGCCCCAATCGGTGTTGTGTGAGCTTTGTGGGTGAGTGTGTGTGAAGTCAGCTGACTTGGTTATTCATGGCAGTGTTTTTCAGGGGGGAAAAGGGTCAGTTAATGGGTTTTTTTATGATACTTTTTTCAATAAAATTTTGATACTGTTTTGAAGACATCCTCTGTAAGTTTTTTGTGCTAGTAGCCACTAGAAATCACACAACTTTATAGGAGAGGGAGGGAAGACCATTAGACACCAGGGAACAGTATAGGGGAGGGAGGAGGGCCACTAGACACCAGGGAACTGCATAAGGTAGGGGGGCACCACACACCAGGGAACTGTATAGGGGTGGGGAGGGGGGCACTAGACACCAGTGAACTGCATAGGGGAGAGAGGAGGGCCACTAGACACCAGGGAACTGTATAGGGGAGGAAGAGGTGCCATTTAACAGCAGGGAAATCATAAGAGTGAGGTGGCAACAAGATATTGAGGTTGGCCAGTGACTTGGTTCCAGTGCTCAATTTCAGCCCACTTTATAATGGAGTTTGACACCTCTGATCTAGTGGAAGTACTCCCCAGAATAGTAAAGGCTACTACTGCAGCAGAGATGGGACTTGGTTTATTTTATGCCTTGGTTTTGTTTGCTGCTGGAAGGCTAAAACAGTTGCGTCAATGCAGTGTATAGCAATAGTCACACAAAAGCAACAAAGTAAATATTTCTTGAACATTAAAAACACAGGAAATTGTTATTTTAGTTTGTAAAAAAAACTCTTGTGTAAAATACTGTTTGTCTTGCAAATTATCACCTGACTTTAAAACTTTACTTATGCTTTTTATCATGTTCATCAGTTTCCATGGTGAATAAACATACTGTACACTAGAACTGTCTAACCAAGGGCTTTGTGCTCCAGAAAAATCACTCATAATGAAAAGGTACAATTCACTGCCAGTAACACCCATCACATTTCTTAGAAATTTGAAAATGCCAAGGTTTCTTAATGCTAGGTTTGAAGTAAATCTGAATAAAAAAAAAAATATGGGAGATGCCATTGCTGGATTTAAATTTGCAAAATGCTTCCTGTCTGGTCATTTTACCAGCCTTTAAAGGGAAGGTCCAAGCAAAAAAAAAAAAATGAGTTTCACTTACCTGCGGCTTCTACCAGCCCCATGCAGCCATCCTGTGCCCTCGTGGTCACTCACTGCTGCTCCAGTCCCCCCACTGGCAGCATGCCAACCTCGGAGGTCCGCGGGCCGCATTGCGTACATTTGTACGCAATCACGCTAATGCAGAAACATTAACACATACATTTTTACGCGTTAGTGGTTTAATGCGTACATTTTTACGCATTGATCCACTAACGCGTAAATATATATATATATATATATATATATATATATATATATATATATATATATATACATACACACACTCAAGAAAAGGATTATTAGGAACACCATACTACGGTGTTTGACCCTCTTTCGCCTTCAAAACTGCCTTAATTCTACGTGGCATTGATTCAACAAGGTGCTGAAAGCATTCTTTAGAAATGTTGGCCCATATTGATGGGATAGCATCTTGCAGTTAATGGAGATTTGTGGGATGCACATCCAGGGCACAAAGCTCCCGTTCCATCACATCCCAAAGATGCTCTATTGGGTTAAGATCTGGTAACTGTGGGGGCCATTTTAGTACAGTAAACTCATTGTCATGTTGTCATGAAACCAATTTGAAATAATTCGAGCTTTGTGACATGTTGCCTTATTCTTCTGGAAGTAGCCATCAGAGGATGGGTACATGGTGGTCATGAAGTTATGGACATGGTCAGAAACAATGCTCAGGTAGCCCGTGGCATTTAAACGATGCCCAATTGGCACTAAGGGGACTAAAGTGTGCCAGTCCCAGTCTAATATTCATCTAAGAAGACGAATAGTGCCTGCTCTCTCGCGCGTCATCGGGACCTTACTGCGCAGGCACAGTATGAAGTTTTCTTGTACTGCGCCAGTGCAGTAAACTCCCGATGCAGCTGAAAGTCTTATTAGACAGCAGATTAGACCGGGACCGGCGGCGGGGAACGGAGCATCGTTGGAGGACGGCATGGGACATTACAGCTGCAGGGGGCCGATAGAAGACCCAGGTAAGTGTCCGTTTTTATTTTCACCCCCCCCCCCCCCCTCCTAGAACTTTAAAATTAAATAAATCCAGCCTCCATACCACTCCCACTTCAGTTGTCATTTAATCTCCAGGTATAAACAGGATATGGATTAAACCACATACAAGATAAGTTAAAAATAAACAGACATTAGGTTTAAAGGGTGTCCTGCTTATAATTGTAATACAATTCATCCAGATAGCCATATCACTGCCATCTAGTGTTTATAGTAGAGAATGCCTCCACATAAAAAACTAGTCATTAAAAGCAAAACAACCAGCTCAATATTCAAACCTCCTGGGTTCATACTATTTAATTCAAGAATCCACTTAGATGTCTCTCTAATATTATTCGACTCCCTCCAATTACCTAAAAACTTTTGTATACCACAAAACACTAACCCTTAGGGATCTTTTTGATGTTTTAACCGGAAATTGTCTGAAACAGAGTGTCCCTAAATCCCACTTTTCAATTATTATTATTTTTTTTTTACATTAAGGGCAGAAGTGAAACGGGGTAAGCCGCATGACTATTGTACGTCGCCATCTTGATGTATTATGATGGCGATACATAATTGAGGGCAGAAGTCTGCTTCAGATATCTAACATCTATGGTTAGATGCTGGTGCGCTACGTCACCGTAGACAGGAAATTACGTCACGCTACCTGGCGCTTCGCCGGGACGTGACGTTTCCCATTGAATAAAGCTTATTTATACACCGATCCAACACAGTCTCCATGTGGCCCCTGAGGAAGCTTTTATAATGGGACCGGTTGGGCGTGGCGAATTGACGGTTGGACGGTGTCCTGCAACTTTTATTGATACGCTGTGTATTCACCTGGGTTCCTGTAGCAAGGGCCCTTATGTGAGTTAATGTTTTAAAATTTTTCATGTTTTAACTAATAAATGGTAGAGATTGATACCCTTAGAGGCATTTAATTCTGTATTTTTTCCTGGGATCCTCTTTGGAACCATTGTGGATACGCTGTACCCAGAGGGTGTCCGACAGGAGGGGAGACAGCTGCTGGTCCATTAGAGCGATAACAGACCCTGTAATTCAGTTCTACAGTTTTCTGGTATGTCCATGAGCATTGGTGTGGTGGCAGAACACTGAGTCAGTGCTGAAGTATTGAAATTAACGTATTTAACCTTACCTGGGGCTTCCTCGAAGCCTCATGAACACCACGGCCACCCTTACCATCCTTTTTGGTCACTCCATTCTCCCGCAATAAGTCCAAATAATTCAGGCAGTCGCGGGCTTCTGCGCATGTGCGGCTCGGCCGTGCACGCACCCCTCGTGGCACTCCTGCACCCTGGAGAATTCATTGCCTGCGTGGTAGTACTGCACAAGCGCAGAATGCTCCAAGGGCCGAGAGCACGGCAGGGGCCCGCGCTCAGACGCTGATGACTGGCAGCGACTGATCAGATTACCAGGACTCGTACTGCCAAGATTGAGGATGGCCAAAGAGGACGGCAAGGGAAGCCACGCTGCTCATGGGGCTGGAGGAATAAGGAATATAAATAAGGGCCAGTATACCATCTCTGGTACACTGTAAGGTAGTCCAAGTATGGTTCCTGAGTTGGCATTCATCTCAGGTACACCTCAAATCAATACACCACCATACTATACAAAGAAATCTATCCACTATGCGCTGAAAGTGTCCCAATAGCCTTTCAGTATCATGGGGCGTATGCACTAAACAACGTGTGTAAAGTCTTACCGCATGATGAACAGAGCAGAATGCAATCCATTACATGCAGTGCATTACGCTTGTTGCATTGTGCGGTAAGACTATACACACGTAATTATGCTTAGCAATTTAGTGCACAGACCCTATTATTGCAAAACAATTTCAGTTTACATTTGTTCAAAGTTATAGTTAAAGTGATTTGAGAACATATTGTTTTAAATACTGTATATTCCTGCGTATAAGACTACTTTTTAACCCTTGAAAATCATCTGAAAAGTCAGGGGTTATCTTATCTGCCAGGTGTCATTGATGCCTGGCGATACGCCCTATCCTGTTACCGCCTCTCAGATATCGCTGCTGAGGACTGTAGTGAAGTGGAGCAGGTGCAAATGTGCGAGATCTGAGAGGCAGAGAAGGAGGTAAATAGGATGCAAGGGTCAGCCAGAAGGGAGAAAGAGGCGTGTTTTATGGGCACAGCGCGATCTATTCTTCCATAGTGCTCTGATAAACAGGTAGACAAGCAGAGTTGACCAATCCAAGCAGTCAATCGCTATATACTGTTATATACTGGGTACCACATACAGTACAGCACCAGTATCTGTTCATACATAGGACCAGTATATGATTTTTTTTAATTTGTATTTGGTGTGTGTTGGAAGAGGGGTAGTCTTATACGGCGAGTATATCCCAAACTCTATATTTTAACCGGAAAAATGGGGGCATCGTCTTATACGCCCAGTCGACTTATACGCCCGAATATACGGTGTACAAAATGAACCTCAGGTTCGTAAATGGTGAGAGCTGCTGGGGGGCAGCGAGCATTATTTACCTTTGAGGACTTCTCCCTAGGCCCCCATGTATATGCTGTCCCTCCATCTTCAGAGACCCAGCGTTCCGCCGCATTGCATGCCGGGAGATGAACACCTTCAATGTGAGTGCATTTTTCGCCTGAGAGAGCGTACCCAAGGTACCACATACTTACTTAAAAAGATGGAAGCTACTAGATCCTGTAGAAGCTTCCCCAATCTTCCGGTCCTCCATTACTGTTCACAGAACTCCCCCCCCCCCCGCCCCCGCGAAAGGGGAACGAGCACGTCCATAGTGCACCTGCAAGAGTGGGCGCGCCTGTGCAGAAGGCCATGCTCGTGCGCAGTAAGGCCATGCCCATGCATGGAGGAGTGTGGCCCGGATCTTCCAGAGGGGCCCTGAGAGCGGTGAGAAGGACACAGGAAGCCTCCACAGGATCCTAAGGTTACCCTCTTCTTAGGTAATTACGTGCTCTCTTACCTGAGGTTCACCTAGAGTTCTCTTTAGGCCTAGTTAAATGATTCAATTATTAATAATTTACCTTATGAATTCAAAAATGCATAAATCAAATGTGCATAATTATGTAAAACATCTAGTGTATATGAATAAATTATTAGGAGTAAACATAGTATGATCTGTTTTAAGTAATTGAAATTACTGGTAAGTGAAACGAGATGAACTGCTAGCAGAACATTTTGTAAATGTGAAATGTATTATTCTATTTCTTGTTTGGGTAACTGACCATCTGTCTAATGGCCAGGATCCTGTGTTCCTTGCGCAGCTTGTCTACAAAACTCTCATGACTAATACCATTTATTTCAGTAGGCATTGCTTCATTATATGCACACAATTACCTAGCCCTCCCACCATGATCCCACAGTCTCTTTTGGAAATGGATTAATAGCTGCAAATTAAAAGAGGAATTGCATTTTTAATCACATTAATATTGCAATACCTACGATATGTGCAACCCTGACACAGGTATATATAAAATTTTTAGCAACAGAGAAAATCCACTTTAGAGCAAAATACATTGATAGAGGAAGCTAAAATGGTCAATGTATTAGCAAACACTCCCACACCAAGCTCTTATGTATTTATGTATTTATTTTTTACCGCAAAACCTATAAGGCTTATCCTGCTGTAATTCTGTCATCTAGCAGTAAAACAACAATGGAGAATAAAATACGTGCATATCACCAGCAAAATGGCTTTGCAAACACTTTCTTATATAAAGTACAGTATGAAAAATTCCTATTTCATGACACTGGAAACTAAGCTGCTCCAGGTAATAGCTATTCTATTCCTAACATAATTCTGTCTACTAAGTTAAGCTTTTCGATTTCCATCATCCTAGGCTTTCAAGTTTCCACATTCACTCTGCTATGAAGCGCCTTTTTTTAAAGAATTCTCCATCTATGTCCTTTTCCACTAATCAGAAGACAGACCCATGACTAAAAGTGTATGCCACAAAGCTTTAGCATACTGGACTGGAGTGAGCAGGGGTAAATCACAATATCACAAAGGCTCTTAGGGCCTTTTTCCACTGGCTGCAATCCAAAAAGCGGATCACAGCCTTTTTGCTGATTGCTAGAGCACCACAATAACATGTAAATCACGGTGCTCATTTTTCACTACCGCGATTCGTTTTTTTTTGCTGAATAGCAATCGCCGGCCGACGGCTGTACGGCGCAAAAGCGGATAGTGGAAAATACAGCTTGCGCAATCATAAGTGATTTGTGCTTGTGATCGCGCTTGCTAGTGGAAAAGGGCCCATACCCACTCTGACCTTAATAAGTATGACAGTAAATGCACATAGATATTACTTACTCTGGGCTTTGCCAACTCCTTAATTCGCTCTATCTCTTCGCTAGACAACACATCAAGATATCTAACAATGCGAGGAGAATCCCATTCATCTTCCTCCTTAACAGGACCCAGGATCAAGGTTGGGTCCTTATTTCCATTGTGATATCGACAGAAAAGCCTCTTTTGCCTTCTGGGAGTCTAAAACAAAAAGAAAAAAAATTAAGCATGAAAATTAAGCACTGCTATAAAACTGGAATGTAAAGCCTTGTACAGATGCTAGATGATTCTTAGCAAAGGAAGCCAAGTTGGGTTCAGCTCTGCTAAACATCCAACATTTGTACAACAGTCCCCAACAGCCTGCGATGCATCGGCAATCAATCCAACCGGCAAATTGACTCTGATAATTGCTCTCTGAGCACAGGCAAAGGGCATTGTTCTCCTTCCCACCCAACCTACTTTGTGCCATTCTGCCTTGCAATGCATCTTCGACCCCAACTCCATGGCAACAAAACGCGTTGCTAGTCTGCAGTCTCAACAACAGAATGTGAAGGTGTGCACATACCTTCATGTAGCAATGTAAAAGTCAATATCATTTTTTCCCCCAATTCCAAGGACTGGAAACATAAAAAATCAAATCATTTAAAATTCAAAAATGTAAGAACTATTTATGCAACAGGACTAGAAAATTTCTAGGCAGTCTATATTCCACACAGAGTACAGATTTTAAATAAAGTCCAATTTCAGATTCAGCCATATTTGGAAATGTATAGCTGGCATCCAATTAATGTGGAAGGATAAGTCATCTGACCTATGCTTGGTGCATTTTTCAAAAAAAGTACATTGCTATTTTAAGTAATAAATTAATCATTCTACATAATAATATTTCCACAAGATCCTATAGTCCTTTTCTTGGGTTACAACATTTGCATTGGGTACTCACAAACTATGCATATAAAACAATAAGTAATAGCCTTACTTACCATTCTCACTCCCTCGCCCCGGCACAGAGCTTCATAGGTCTCACGTTCAGGTAAGTAGTCTAGAGGTCTGGCATAGATGCCAGAAATTGACTTTTGTGGCTTGGAATCTGATGTTTTGTTAACTTTTTCTTCAGTTCTCTGCTTCTCTAATATTTTCTCAAAGTATTGAAGGTTAGTTCCTGCTCGTTCATGACTTGAGTCTGTTGGAAAAAATGTAAATATCAGAAACCTGTAACAACCAATGTTTTTTAAAGTAACATTTTCCTAATTCATGAACTAAAAATAATATGATACTTAGAATAACTATAAAAATATTAATCGCCTCAAAACTTTCTATAATTTATTGCCCAGAATTAAAGAAAAAATGGTCACAAGAAATAGAGTCTCACTGATCCCTCAAAGTCTCAGGTTTCATTCCTGTACAACATTGTTCTTTTCGCATTGGGGTCCTTTAATCAGGCAGCCACCTAGAATGAGGACAGTTCAATATGACTGCCCTTCCATTAAATTGCAGGGTTACATCACCTGCTCGAGGAGTAAACACAGAATTATATTGCACTAAGGTGGAAAACTACATCTCCTCCTGTGTGGTCCATCAGGTAGAACACATTCCTCTCTTTCTCAGTCCATCCTAAACACTGGTATGGATCTGGCCCTCTAGGCCTGGAGTTTGACGCCTGTGTGCTAGAACCATCATAGACTTGCAAAGCAGATGATTTCATGACCCCTATTATGTGCAGCACCGAGGCATTCACTAGCATTATGCAACTGGTGACCTACGTATATACAGTGGGATGCGAAAGTTTGGGAAACGTTGTTAATCGTCATGATTTTCCTGTATAAATCGTTGGTTGTTACGATAAAAAATGCTAGTTAAATATATCATATAGGAGACACACACAGTGATATTTGAAAAGTGAAATGAAGTTTATTGGATTTACAGAAAGTGTGCAATTATTGTTTTAATAAAATCAGGCAAGTGCATACATTTGGGCACTGTTGTAATTGTATTGATTCCAAAACCTTTAGAACTAATTATTGGAACTCAAATTGGCTTGGTAAGCTCTGTGACCACTGACCTACATACACAGGTGAATCCAATTATGAAAAAGAATATTTAAGGGGGTCAATTGCAAGTTTCCCTCCTCTTTTAAGTTTCTCTGAAGAGTAGCAACATGGGGGTCTCAACACAACTCCCAAATGACCTAAAGATAAAGATTGTTCATCATCATGGTTTAGTGGAAGGATACAGAAAGATGTCTCAGAGATTTCAGCTGTCTGTTTCCACAGTTAGGAACATACTGAGGAAATGGAAGACCACAGGCTCAGTTCAAGTTAAGGCTTGAAGTGGTTAACCAAGAAAAATCTCGGATAAACAGAAGCGACGAATGGTAAGAACAGCCAGAATCAACCCATAGACCAGCACCAAAGACCTACAACATTATCTTGCTGCAGATGGAGTCACTGTGCATCGTTCAACCATTCAGCGCACTTTACACAAGGAGATACTGTATGCGAGAGTGATGCAGAGGAAGCCTTTTCTCCGCCCACAGCACAAACAGAGACGCTTAAGGTATGCTAAAGCACATTTGGAAAAGCCAGCTTCATTTTAGAATAATAGTAGCAGAGGGGTATTGTACCGTGTTAGCCATCAGTAAAAGCAAGAAGTTTTAAATCAGGATGGTGGATACCTCTGGGTCAATCCCAATCCCAGGTCTGTGAGCATCGAGTAAACAAGGATCCTTATCTTAGCTAACAACCTCTAACCCCCATTTAGATGGTCTGTTTGAATTAAGGCATCTTAATGACATGTACTTATGCTTGAAAAAAATATCTGTTTTCCCTTTTGATGTTGTCACAGGAGCCCTAGTGGTCAGACCGCAAATGGCCTTCCAAACGGTGCCAGCGCACGGATCGTGCGAGCTCTGGTTGCAGTCAATGCGCATGAACCATTGAGAATTGGCCGCAGACAAACCAGAAGGGAGCCCGTGAGGTACGGTAATTACAACTTACACACTAGTTCAGAGTATAACTGCCACCAACTCTGTTACCATGGGACAGAGGAGCCCGCTGACTGTCTGAGCCTAGATCTACAAATAAAAATGGTTAAAACACGCTGTATTCTGTCTAGCCAAAAACAAACAATAGTAGCGTCCCTTGCAAACACGTTTGATGAAGCTGGTTTGGGGGTGTGGCAATGCCGGACCCCTCTGAGTCACCCACCAATGACAGTTCATTCCCTCTGAGAGCTTTTAGGGCTAAACGTATAAAATGCCGTAACTCATGAACGATATACGTTATTTTTAGGGGGATAACAGATTCATACTTGTCGGAAAATACAGATTAATATGACATCAGACATGGCTAGGGCAGCGGGTCCAGTTCTTGAGAAGGGTCATACCTCAATAACCGGACGGCCTATCACAATGAGTTTCATATCAGCATGATGGCCAGATTTTACCGAACAAGACGATATGAATTTTATAGCTGTGCGAGGTATGGTTGCCATATAATCGTCAGGAAACCATACCCCACATGCATTCATATTTGGCCTGGTCGGAGCCGCTTCGGCTGGCTTTTTTATGGCCTCCCTGTGGAGATTAGCTTCCTGAACTCAAGGGTTTGTTCCTGCTCATTAGCATATCAAAAGAGCCATCCTGCAGTGAAGCTGATGTCTTCTCTCTGTTGAGAAAAGACAGATGCTCCTACACAATCAATCCAGATTCTATTGATCTGAAGCGCAATCGATGCAGAGCATCGAGTGCGATCGCTTTTTCTTCACGGGCGGTTCCAGGACGCGTCTGCGGCCCCGAAACCGTCCGTGACAGCCCCCCCTCTTGTCTGCGGCTTAGACACGCACCCGCAAGATGTGTGGTGGCCCTGGTAACCGGGCTGACGGGTCTCGGGTTGCCGGTACGGCGGGAAAACCCATTGGAGCCTGCAGCTCGGTTCCCCTGGACAGGTCACGGCCCGCTACCCTCAGGCTTGACCCGACATGGACCGTTCCGGACAGGGCGTTTGCGCCACTGCGTTCGGATGGGGCGTCTGCCAGGACTGCTGTCAACGGGCAGTAGGTTGGTTAAGTCAACCGCCAGCCCAAGCAGGGTTTCCCTGCTAAGTGGCTGTGGACCTAAGGGAACCCCGTGGGAATCCCTGGACTTTCCCAGCTCCTGACAGACGGCACATGCTTTGCAGTAGTTTGCTACATCCCTGTTCATCCTGGGCCAATAAAACTAATTTCCGAATACAGGCAAGTGTCTTGCGGACACCAGAGTGACCTGTCAGGGAATTATCATGTGTGGATTTCAGCACATGTCCCCTGAACGCACTCGGGACCACAAGCCATTTGGTATTCGCCCGCGGCTTACCTGTAGGGGGCTGTACAGACTCGCTGTACAGTCTCCCACCTTCCCAGTACACCTTGAAAGCGGCCCCGTCTGCGAGGGGCTCAGAGGCTTGCTGCCTGAGCACCTCCAGGCTTGGGTCCCTTTGTAGAGCTGCTGTGAATACGCTGTCAGTTTCAGCCAACTGGCTCATGTCACACGAGGCCAGCGGCTGAAAGGTCTCATCCCTATGGTCAGAGCAGGGGGAGGAGGCCGGAACCCCCTCCACCTGTTCTGAGCTCAGGTTCTGAGCAGTACAGCGGCGTGGTACTGCTAGCACAGGTATACCTTCAGAATGGCACAGACTAGCATTACTCACATCATCGTTGCATGCATTAATGACAGTGACAGGCATAGACACATTTTCATTACAGACCGTTTGTACATTAAACACAGGTACAGTTACATCATCATCACAACAGGCAGTTTGTACATCAAACTCAGGTGCCTTTGAAGCAGGCACTATTGAACCTGGTACCCTTGAACTGGGCACATTCAACCCACCTCCCCATGGTGCTCCCCCAAGTGTATAAAGTACCTGGTGGTGGGTGGAGAGTTTGTCTCCTTCCGTGAGCGAGAAGGCGGTCGTGGCAGGTTCGTAGTAGGACACAAGCTTGCCCAAATCAGTCCCCAGCAACACAGGGACTGGGAGATCGTTCACAACCCCAACAACCCTTTCTTGGACCCCTACTCCCCAGTCGAGCTTCACTCTCGCGTGGGCTATGTGTAAAAGGGTGCCCTCTACTCCAGTAAGGGCAAGGGATTGGCTGGAGCTGATGCTCTCCTTTGGCACAAGGTGTGAGTGAACTAACGTGATGTCAGCTCCGGTGTCTCGGAATCCGGTGAAAACTTTGTCGTTCACTCTAACAGGCTGCTGCTGGTCGGTTCGGTCTCGGATTTTACTTTTCGCGGGCAAACAGAACAAAATCTGATGATCCAGGCTGTGGTTCGCTGGCGGGTTGCCTCTGCTGTGGGTGAGGTACAGGTGATACAGGTGCTGCAGGTGCTGGTGGTGTCTGTCTCCGCTCCGGACAGTCGAATTTCATGTGTCCGGGCTGGCGGCAGTAGTGACAGGTGACCTCTCCAGGGGCTGCAGGCCTGGGTGCAGCAGCTGCGCTGGGTGGCCTCGGTGGCTGACGGCTCACAGGGGCAGGAGAGTCTGCCGGGGTATTGGGCTGACCTCCTCTCCAGCTGGATGGGACAGTTCTGCGTGTATCAGACACCTAGGTAGTGGCAAAGGTCTCAGCGAGGTCTGCAGCGACAGTTGCTGATGCAGGCTTGCGCTCAAGCACAAACTGTCGTACATCAGCAGGGCAAATGTTCAGAAATTGTTCCAGGACTATCAAGTCCTCCAGGACATCATAAGATCCTTTGGTGAGGCCTAGAGTCCACTGGCGGAGTATGGTGAGCAAGCTGCTGACGACATCTCGATAAGAGTCAGAAGACTTTTTCTGCCAGGCCCTGACCTTTTTGCGATAGGCTTCTGGCGTCAGCTGGTATTTGATATTTATAGCTTCTTTTATAGCAGCATAATCATTATCATTTTCCGCAGGTAACTCTGCGAAAGCATCAAGCGCTTTGTAGCGCAGCAAGGGTGTCAGATGTCTGGCCCACTGGTCTTGGGCCATGAGCTTGTAGTTCCCGGACATTTCCAGGCCAAATAAAATAAAACTTTTGGGGAGGGGTACTGGCTACACAGTCTCTCTGTATATATAAAAAACATATTGCCTTCCAGCTACACCAACGAATTAGTTCACTTCTGGATAGCGCTAGCACTATCTTAGATACTTTCAGTACAACACAGATCCCACCGCTGCCACCACTGTCACAGGAGCCCTAGTGGTCAGACCGCAAATGGCCTTCCAAACGGTGCCAGCGCACGGATCGTGCGAGCTCTGGTCGCAGTCAATGTGCAGGAACCGTTGGGAATTGGCCACAGACAAACCAGAAGGGAGCCCGTGAGGTACGGTAATTACAACTTACACACTAGTTCAGGGTATAACTGCCACCACCTCTGTTACCATGGGACAGAGGAGCCCGCTGACTGTCTGAGCCTAGATCTACAAATAATAACGGTTAAAACATGCTGTATTCTGTCTAGCCAAAAACAAACAATAGTAGCGTCTCTTCAGAGACCTGGGATCAGTTTCTGTGTATGCTGAGTAATAGGGTAGCTAGAACAACAACTGACGATAGCGTCGGTTTATTGAAATATAAATACTTAATATATACAGACAATTATTAAAACAGTAATAGCCAGTATGAAATATAAAAAGGCGAAAATACTTAGGGTTTGTGGAAATATGTCTGTTCTGGGAAAACTTGTAGAGTTCCTTTTGTTCAGTTCAGCAAAGTTTAAAATCCAAGCAGTATAGTAAAATGTCCTTTGTTCAGTTTAGACAAGATGGTCGATCAAGATGGCCGCTAGCCATGTGTCCTCTGGCTAGCACCAGACAGCTCTGTACAGATGGAATGTGGAGGACTGAGGGAGTGGTCCCTTGCAAACACTTTTGATGAAGCTGGTTTGGGGGTGTGGCAATGCCGGGCCCCTCTGAGTCACCCACCAATGACAGTTCATTCCCTCTGAGAGATTTTAGGGCTAAACTTATTATGATTCATACTTGTCGGAAAATACGAATTAATATGACATCAGACATGGCTAGGGCAGCGGGTCCAGTTCTTGAGAAGGGTCATACCTCAATAACCGGACGGACTATCACAATGAGTTTCATATCAGCACGATGGCCAGATTTTACTGAACAAGACGATATGAATTTTATAGCTGTGCGAGGTATGGTTGCCATATAATCGTCAGGAGACAATACCCCACATGCATTCATATTTGGCCTGGTCGGAGCCGCTTCGGCTGGCTTTTTTATGGCCCCCCTGTGGAGATTAGCTTCCTGAACTCAAGGGTTTGTTCCTGCTCATTAGCATATCAAAAGAGGTATCCTGCAGTTAAGCTGATGTCTTCTCTCTGCTGAGAAAAGACAGATGCTCCTACACAATCAATCCAGATTCTATTGATCTGAAGCACAATCGATGCAGAGAATTGAGTGCGATTGCTTTTTCTTCACGGGTGGTTCCAGGACGCGTCTGCGGCCCCACAACCGTCCGTGACAGATGTTGCATGTATATAAGCTGTCTGTACCACCAGCCTGCAAACTAACAGGATATAAGCCCGACGAAGGCTGCAAGGCCGAAAGCTTGCTTATTTTTATTCATTTTTAGTTAGCCAATAAATGGTATCATCCGGATTTAAAACTTCTTGCTTTTGGAATAAGGTGCTGTGGACAGATGAAACTAAAATTGAGTTATTTAAGCATAACAAGGGGCGTTATGCATGGAGGAAAAATAACACAGTATTCCAAGAAAAACACCTGCTACCTACTGTAAAATATGGTGGTGATTCCATCTTGCTGTGGGGCTCTGTGGCCAGTGCAGGGACTGGGAATCTTGTCAAAGTTGAGGGATGCATGGATTCCACTCAGTATCAGCAGATTCTGGAGACCAGGAATCAGTGACAAAGCTGAAGCTGCCCCGGGGTTGGATCTTTCAACAAGACAACAACCCTAAACACTGCTCAAAATCCACTAAGGCATTCTTGCAGCAGAACAAGTACAACATTCTGGAATGGCCATCTCAGTCCCCAGACCTGAATATAATTGAAAATCTTTGGTGTGAGTTTAAGAGAACTGTCCATGCTCGGAAGCCATCAAACCTGAATGAACTAGAGATGTTTTGTAAAGAGGAATGGTCCAAAATACCTTCTACCAGAATCCAGACTGTCATTAGAACCTACAGGAAGTGTTTAGAGGCTGTAATTTCTGCAAAAGGAGGATCTACTAAATATTGATTTCATTTTTTTTTTGTGGTGCCTAAATCTATGCACCTACCTAATTTTGTTTTAATGATTATTGCACACTTTCTGTAAATCCAATAAACTTAATTTCACTTCTCAACTATCACTGATTGTGTTTCCTATATGGTATATTTAACTGACATTTTTTATTGTATCAACTAACGATTTATACAGGAAAATCATGAAAATTAACAAGGTTGCCCAAACTTTCGCATCCCACTGTAATCTAGCGGCATAACTAGACCATGGCGTCCTAGGGGGGAACATAATGCCTCTGAAGAGGAAGCACACGTTATATGTAGTGAACACCTGAACTGACACTGAAAGGCATTATTAAGGCTGGTACAAAACACATTCAGGTTGTTACTTTATGCCACATAATTCAACTGAACAGCAGTAAATCATGCACTTTAAAGTATGCTGAATACATGGGTGAATCATGTCATGCACTTTAGACCACTTTGAAGACAGCTTGTTTGCAAATATTTCATAAGTTAGAATGGATGTCTTGGAGTTTCTAACTTACCCAATAATAATAGTCTCCTGGTAAGCTCAACTGCTCTATGGATGTCACCCAACTGGAAGACTGTATAACTGAGGTAGTCTAAAACATCCACTTTGGTGACCGTGGAAATTTCCCCTTCATCCAGCAATTTTAGGGCCTCCTGCATCCATAGGACAGTATGGTAATAATCACTGTCATGGTAGGCTATTTTTCCCATGCCAAAGCAATCTTCCACAGATAAAGATGAAACATATTTTGTTCCTGGAATATAAAAGCAAAGTAATAATACAACACATGCACTGATCCTTTACTAACCCCATAGTGATGCAAGGGCTCAGCGCTGCGTAATATGTTGGCGCTTTATAAATACAATAAATAAATAATGCAAATTAAGTGAACACTGCTGCTAGAGGTAATGATACACGTGACAAGCATGTTACCATTTGTCTATTACAGACTGCATAATACATGGTCTAAAGTACAAAGCTTTCTAAGTAAAATTATACTACAAAATTGTTGGATACCATGAGCAAACTCTAAATTATGGTTACAGTTTCCCAGTATTATAATAAACCAACCTATTACAGACTGTTGTATAGTAAATACGGCGAAGACCCAAGTATTTGGCATCAGCAGGAATTGCCTGATGCCAGATACATGTGCTTGCCGATTCCTTGGCAACCGGCCGAAAAAGCACAAATCTCCCCCCCCAAATACTTACTGAACCTTCAGTGATGTCTAGCAGCCTTCCTGCAGCACCTAGCCGAATCCTAGTGGCTCTCCGGCTTCCTCTGTGCATGGAAGCTGGTGTGTCACCTGACCCACATCGGGTTATGTGACACACCAGGAGTCGTGCACGAATGTCGGAGGCTGCTATAAGCCTGATAGGTGCTACAGGAAGGCTGCTAGACATCGCTGGAGGCTCGGTAAGTATTTTCCAAGCTTGCAAACCACCCTAAAACAAAGTCCCCATTATACCTCAGGCATGCCAGTTACTTGAGACTTCCAGTTGCCTGAGTTCTGGATAAGGGGGACTTTGCTATAGGTGTAGAAATTTGATAGTATCACAAATGCATGTAAATGTACACAGAACACACTCTATATTGTTTTATTAGAAACATATATTGTACTACTAACCTGGCAATACTCCTTTAGCTATGATATCAGGATCCAGTTTGTAAGTGTCTTGGAGACGCATTAATGCTCTGGCTGCTCCCTTCTCATCTTCTTCACTTGGAAAAAAATCCCTTTGAAAAGTGAGGTTTGCAATGAAGCCTGAAACCCAGAAGGAACAGACAGCGATGAGTCACACGTGCATAGCATGGCTGTCACTCCATTACGTGAGACATTGCAGCTATAGATACTATACCATGAAGCTCCTTATGTTACAAGACAGAGACAAATACCCAGATGGCATTGAGTAATTAACATACTTTGGACATCCCCAAAGACCGTAGCTTTAATTTGCCATAGTGAGTGGAAACTTAAAAAAAGCCTGGGAGGCAAAAACATCATAAGAATACAGTATAACTTCTACAAAAAAGAGCAAAAAGCGAAGAAGTCACGTAATTTAAAAAAAAAACACATATTTAAATGAAAAAGAAAATTAATAAACTAAATTGAGGCCGTCAGCATGTCTTATCCTTCAGAGTGAGGTCTTCTCTTGCCCAAGGTGACAGTCTCAGCAAGCTGCTGTGTCCAGTTTAATTGTCATTGCTAATTTTGAGGAGCACCCGGCTGTCATCTGCTTGCCTCCTCATCCTCCTAAGCTGTAAGCAGAGTTGCACTAGTCCCGCATTTTCCCGGTTGCGCCTCACCCAGCTACTTTTTCATGCCACCCAGATGGAAAAAAATTCTGAGGAGAACACAGTGTTGTATTAGATTTGACCTAAGAAATGTCTACAATACTCAACCTTCTGGGAATCACAAGTGGAGCAATGGTCTTGCCTCATGCAGTTACGTACTAGATCAGAGTTCTGTTGTACTAGATTTCTCTATAATACTCTACCTTCTGAGAGCCTAAATATGTGGGGCAACAGACTTGTCTAAGGAAATCAGGCACAGAAGAGATTAATGCACAAGTATTATTCAGTTGTACTTTTGTGTGCAAGGGACTATGTGCACCACTTGTATGAATTATAATAATCAACCTCCATAAGCTACAGGTACTGACCAAGATAAAGTAAGTAAAAATGTAAAAGTAATTTACTTTTTATCTGTTCTTCACTTCATGGAAATATAGTTATCAGAGCTAGTCCCAGACTTGACTGGGACGCAGTGTTCTCAGGTAAAGTAGAGGGAGGATTAATTTGTTTCTATAGTAACAAAATAGCTTAGGGACTTCCATTGCTTAGGAAAAATGTGCATGTGCTCTTCTGAGCCTGAAACATTGTATTAACTATATAAGCCCTTCTGGATCACGCACAAGTTTTCCTCATTTATCCCCACTGATGTGTATATTTCCAATGCAGAAAGCACTGAAGGAACTCCATGAACAATTTACTAGGTTGGAAGGGAAATATGCTGACTCTTTAATTATACAATCTAAATGTAAACTGAAGTCTTCCAAAATACAAGCAATACTTAAAAGACACCTGAACAGAGGAATATTGAGGCTGGCATTTATTTCCTGAGAATTGCCTGGCTGCCCTGCTGATACTTTGCCTCTAATACTTCAAGCCAGTGGTCCTCAAACTAAGGCCCGCAGCCTGCCGAGGCATTTCCACTGGCCCCCCAAACGCAAAATGTATAACTTATAGATGTTGCCCACTGCACCTTTAAATATCGACAGCCCGCATATAGAATAGCAGTGCTGGCACCCACCAATCCACATACTGTAGAAGCCAGAAAGCAGTTATTCACTGGCTTCCAGTCCAATTCTGCATCAGGTGACACTGCTGTCAATTTGGATGGCAGATTATCACCTGGGTATGCTTCACTGTCTGGTGCAAAAAAAGACTCTTTGGGCACCGCATGACTGAATGGCTGCTGCTGGGAGTTCTCCATGCATGATTGGGGGAATCAATAACTAGATTCAATGTGATGTTTTTCAACATGATCTTATGTATGTTCCTGCCCACCAGCAGTCTGAATTATGTTGTTCTGGCCCTTGACCGAATAAGTTTGGGGCCCCCAGCTTTAAGCCATAGACCCTGAACAAGCATATGCAGGCTGACTGGGTTAGCAACATGCATGTTTGGCTAATACAAAATTGTACCGCAGGCAAAGAGATCAGCAGGATACTAGGCAAGTGGAATTCATTAAAAGAAATAAATATGCCAGCTTCCATATTGTTCAGAGTTCCTTTAACAAGTTCAACTAATATGGGCAAAACGCTTTATAAGGACTCTTTTACTCTGAAAAGCATGATAGCAGATTAAAATGTTAGTCTATTAACTGTTATTTTCAAGCAACTGGTCATCTTCACAGTGCGATTGCATTTTCCTAATGTTTTGTCACATTTGACACAAATGCAGTAAAATGCTGCATGTACTGCATTTGGTGGGACCAAAAAAAATAAAAAAAAAATCACATTAGTGGAAAAGAGGCACAGCGGTAAGCATTGAAATCATGGTGCCCTTGCGATCAGAGAATCAATGCTAATCATATGCAATGTAAAATAGGATCAAAAACACGGTCAGTGGAAAAAAGCCATGAGGCTAGGTTCGCAGTGGGACGTTGTGTTCCGTGTGTAACAGGAACACAATGCAATGGAACAAAAAAATTGTAACACACATCACAGCCACGTTACTCTGCATACAGTGAAGCATACAGACATTGAAAAGTATGCTTCCATGTACCAGTTTACATGTGCGTTTAACGGTAACTCAATGCAGCAGTCCGTAACGATAACGCAACATGTTACACCACAACGCTAACGCTGCATAGACTTAACATAGCAGTGCGTCTTTCAGCGTTGCAATGCCTCCCTAATGCCCCTCCACACCGTCCCACTGTGAACCTAGCCTAGCTTATTCTGTGATCAGGGATACAATCCATTCTGCTGACTGAGCAACTCTATCCCACTGTACTGTGATTATAATGCGATTCCTCTCAACCAAAACCTGCACAGCCTGTACTTTATACAGAGAAGTGCTGTATTACTGAAACCACAGAAGGGCTACAGACAATGATGTATTCAGAAAGAAACCAGAAGACAAAAGCACAGATACTGTGACATCTTAAATAACCATTTGTGTAAATATCTGGATCCCCAACAAAACGAAAGTCAGGTACAACAAGAGTCATAAAAGTACTTAATTTCATCCAGAAAAGGAACAGGCATGCAGAGGTGGGGGCATGAACTTTAAAAAACCCCTTCCCCCCCCCCCAAAAAAAAAAAAAACTAAATGCATATTACTAACACATTCAGGCTGCTTTTATACTTGTGTCCCACAGCAGGGTAGCTTGCCAGGGGATCATCACAGAGCACGAATCTGCACTTCATATGACCCTGCAGCAGAGTGCGCCAACAGGGTCATATGCATAAGCCCGCCACCGTTCAGTAACGTACTCCTTGCTTGACAGGAAGTACTTCATTGGGAATCCTGTCAGTCCACACATGCACATCGTGTCCCACTGTGCGCCGTCGTTTACACTTACTGTGTCGTGACAGACTTGCATTTCTGCATAACGCACAGATGACTTTACGGCAGGGGTGCGGCAATTTAACTACTTCCATTGCAGTGCATCATATTAAGTATGACATTTCCATAGACTTTCATTGACTTAGCTGCCTCTTGCAGTAAAATTGCTTACCCACAAGGCCATAGTGTAAAAGGGCCCTCAAACCATCCAAAAATATGTTGAAAATCTGGAAATACACTTTCCTTCTGTTTTAAGAAGGCAAATCACACAGGGATTTTCGGTCTCTTTTAGCCCCTAAACATTCCTAGTGGTTTGGGTCACACCGAGCTGCTTGGTAACTCTGCTGTACTGGTCCAAGCCCTTACCCATACAGCAATATCAATCACTGCCATGTACTGATGAGATCCAAAAGTCTGAAACAGGCTGTCTACATGTGGGGTTGATATGGCTGTGTAAAATTTAAAGCTACAGACTTGCTATACACCAGCGGTTTTGGATGCTAGCCTGGCTTACAGGGGCATAAAAAGATAATTTGCATATTCAGTAGTGGTGCATTGTGGGTAACCACAAATGTTCACTTAAAGCTGAATTATTCCAAGTTTCCTTCTGTTTGAAGAAGGCAAATCACACCAAGTTTTGCTTTTTAGTAGGAGGGCTTTTCAGTCTCTTTTAGCCCCCTATACATTCCTAGTGGTTTGGGTAACCCCGAGCTGCTTGGTAACTGTTTTACAGGGAAAAACTCTTTAGTGTAGGGGCATGGACACAATCACAAACAACAATCACATTTCAAGGATAGCATACCAGCTTAAAACGGAAATACAGTCAAAATGTCCATTCTGCTCTAATAGATTAGACACACTATTTTCCTGACTGCAAAGCCTTCTGATTGGACTGTATATAACATTATTATGCAAGATGGCTTCTTCCAGTACTAACTGCTGTTTAGTAGAGGGAAACTATGATTTTCACAAAGATGGCCTTACTTTGTGTCAAATGCTGGTAGTAGAAGTATATAGGCAATGATGAGTTGAGACTTCTTAATGGTGTTAAGACATACTGCAATTCACACCTTATTTTTAGCAGCAAGGCAACATTTCCTATACTGCCACCACACTTTCTTTCTTCCTGTTCATCATTAATTTCATTTTTACTTCATATAATCTAGGCAGATTTTCCTGCCCTGTGCAAATGCAGCAAAATCTAACCATCAATAAAACATTTAAAACACTAGATGCAAAAAAAAAAAAAAAAAAAAAAAAAAAAAAAAGAGATACAGCAAGATTGCCATAGATTTCTTTCACCTTGTACATTCCATCCAGCTATCTGCCTAATGGTTGTGAAAGACAACTGCTAAAAATAAAAAACTTTGTGGTGCAGACATAGTGGATTTGCCAGAGCCCTAGCCCTTCCTAATGGTGGAGTGCACAAATCCATCCAGTACTAAAGGTAATGCTGCTACTACTGGAATACAGGGTAGTATACCTCAATAATACTCTGAAATAATATGCTACACTGGGAAGAGTGATAACACAGTGGATTATTTCAGCAGTAAAGTATCTATCACAGCCAAGACCTGATGGAGCTGACCTGCAACACTTTCAAGAGCTTTACATAATTTAACAATCTAATGTATACACACTGCACATTTTCTGTGGTCTGCAGTTAATATAACTTAATATCAGGTTAAAAAAAAAATGTTTACAGAGCATTTGTCCTCATTTCACGGCAACTTTAATTTTGACGTATACAGGAATCTCCTGATGGGAATCCCCTTACATTTTTTTTACAGGATTCAAGTGCTTACATGTCAAAACTTAAGTCTGTAAAATACATCTATCAGGATTGTGCTGTAGTCAAATTAATGCTACAGCTGAAATCAATTTAAATCCAGCTGTAGGTTCCAAGTTTAGAAAACTGGCTCACATTCCATTACAGAACATAGAAGTGGGATGAGAAGGTCAGGAATTATTCTTGTGGTAGAGTATGGCAGTGACAACGAGTTTCCAGCCAGTTCTGCAGAGAACATGAGCTAACTCTTGGCGGTTTACAAAAGTCCTTAACTCGAATACAGGCTGAAGCTGCAGGGAAAACATACACCAATCTGTGTAAAAGTCATCAGTGCTGTTCTGACAATCTACAATGCTCTTACACACTATGACAGCCAACAACACAAGAAACATCGCTAGCTGGAGTAGCACAGAATCCCAGAAGATATCTTATAATTTATTCATGGCTGGAAAATCCTGCTTGAGCCATCAAGATCAAATTTTCACATTGTTTTAAAAGCCAGCAAACTTCAGTTAAAGCTGGTTTATATACAATGGCCAATTAAGATTTATAGTTTGTTAAACACATTAAATGATGCATACAAATGTTGGTTATACTGTGACAATTTTATTTCCTGTATTTTTATTACATAAACAAGTACATCTTGCTCCCTCTAGTGGTGATCAGTAATTTAGTTTAGTTCCTACAGGGCTTCCACAGACAGGAGAGGACAGTTATCTAATATAACCTTATTTGGTTTTTTTGCACTGTAATGTAACAAAACAGCTAATATGCAAATTAGGTCTGGTCTGCAGCCCCTTTCTGTTTTCCAGCACAGCAATTGCTAAAAAGGAAAAAAACAAAACAAAACAAAAACAACAAAAAAAAAACACAGCTCTTATCTATGCAAATGAGTTTGTCCAACACCTTGTGGAATTCTATCACATTATCTGAAGTAAATAGAAGCTGAAAGAGTGAGCCAATGTTTCTGATATGGTTTTAGTGTTGGAGAGTCCAAAGGAGCATTGCTTCTGTTTGTATTTCAGCTCAGCTTACGTCTTAAAATGTCACACACACAAGCACTTCTCTCCTGTAAAGTGCTTTCCAAATGTTATTGTTTTATTATTATATGTATTATATTAATGGCCCACAAGCATGGACAGTCCTAACACTGGCTTATTGACATGAAACGCATATTGATGAGAATAACCAACATGTAGCTGTCAGCACACATGACTTGACAGTATTCACTACCAGATTAAAGTTACTCAAGTTACCTTTGGTTGAATCTTGCAGAACCAAGTTCTCCAGGGAAAGCCATTCTGAGTTGAGCCTCTTAACAAGCTTATAAGCGTTTACAGGATGTCCAAGAAACCCCTCCGGATCATGAGTAGATTTAACCGTAAGATGTTCTACCTGGGATGCCCAGCTGAAAATATGAAAACAAGCCTTTATTAGTAGTCCTGAAAGTTACAGTTGAGCTTTGAGTAGATAGCAGCTGGTTATATTAGTTATTGGCGTATCACACGAACAGGAAATTCCTGCAGCTACATGCTGGGACTATTTTCAAGAGCATAACTTTCCAGCTTTCATCGGTTTGCATAAAAGAGGATCAACAGAATAAGAAAGACTCTCGGTTTTGTTTTGTAGCAGTCATGGTGCGTTGAATAGAAACATCAGAATGGGGAACTCACCAATTACTACTCCCAAGAGTTAAAAAAAGGCAATGAATAATTACAGTTAACATCCATGTATCAGTGAAATGTCACTTCTGGGTAGAGTGGTCCTTTAGCTCTTTGATAGCATAAGAGATAGGCTTCAGACAACAATATGAAATTCAATTAAGCCAACTGCAATTTGGGGATAGTAAAATCAATCCTAATACGGTGCATGGAAAATCAAGTGTTTTCATCCTAATGTGATGCAAATGGGTTATACGTTGCAGATTCACCTCCGGTTCTATTAAGAAAATCAGATGTTACATATTCATACAACACAGCTGTGCAATCTAGGGCTTAGTGAAAATTACAGCCCTACTACAGCAGAATGATTCATTGGGATCAAACCCCCAAACATAAAACCCATGCACGGGATACCTCAAATAAATGGCTGAACAGGAAAATGCTGCATTTACAGTCACTGAATCAGAACAAATCTCCGAGATATCAGTGTCCCACAAGAAACGTGCTGCATACGGTAGGTGTGTGTCTGGGGATAGAAAATGTTTCATTTACCTTTTTATTTTTTCCAGCCGTTCCTCTTCTTCTCTAATATATTCTTTCAGAGACTGCACAAGATCTCTTTCCTTGTATAATAGGTCTGTCATTTGACCTGTAGCATTAACAAAGTACATACATTACAATCCCAAGAAGAGAAACTGTACATTGATGTATACCTTCTAAAGCCACTGTATTAAATGGTTAACACTGTTGCAGCACTAGGGTCCCAGTTATCATTCTCAGCCAGGACACTATCTGCATAGAGTTTGCATGTGCTCACTCAGTTTGTGTGGGTTTCCTCCTACTTCCCCCCCCCCCCCCAAATACTAGTAAGTTAAGATGTCCCGCATCCCCCACCCTCCCCCAAAACTGACCTTATGCCTGGTTAACACAATGTAATGCTCACCTTGACATACATGTAAGGTTCCTGTCAAATCAACTAGAAATTTCCCGTTGTTCGGTAATTTCCAGCATGTCCGATCTGCTTCCAATCAATAAAGGGATCAATTTTGCGCATTACTGAATCTCGAAAATCAATCCAATTTCTTGATTGGAAGCAGATCAAACATGCTGGAAATGATCTAATAACAGTAAATTTCCCTTTGATCTGAAAGGAAAATTGCATGATGTGCACCCTGCATTAAGATTATGACCATAATAGAGATTAGATTGTGAGCTCCTGTAGGAAAGTTGAAGACATGAATCGTTTGGTGTTCTTCTGCAGAAATTGTCTGTGTAATATACTGTAAATACCTAATATCACCATAATATAAGCAACAAGGAAGGGGAGGGATTACACTGGCACTGTCAGTGTACAGCGATGACACATTTTTTGCAACAATAAAAATGTGAAGCCAAAGGAATCCAATTTAAATAATAAGGACACTGTTAGCAACATCTGAAAAACTTTATAGATTATTAGCAGCAGTAGTTTTACTCTACCCTGAAGATGAGTGTACTAAAGTGGACAGCCCATTAAGGGTTAGGAGGAGGGTTCTAGGAAATACATAAAAATCACTGCCCTAAAGATAACCTATGTCACGGCCCTATAAAAAAAATGCAAATTAAATGGGGTCTAGCCAGGTAACCTCTTCATAAAATTGATATAAGAAGCTAATACATTGGGAGCTGCTACTGTTAGCTATTTTGAAGCCTGTTACAACTGTGCTTGCCATAAAACGTCATATAATTTGTGGTGTGACAATTTTGGAAGTGGTGTTAAATCCCTACTGATAGACACATGAAATGTGTTGTCCTAAACAGATCTAGTACGTTCACCTGCTTAAATATCTTGCAGTTTTAAGGCCCGTGCACACGCTATGTTGATGTCCCACAATGGGGACTGGGACCTACAGTCGAACGATGTTCTTTGGCAATGTGTGGGGGCGGAGGGCCAACGGAGCGGTGCAGAGGTGATGCCATGTGGCGGACGGGGTGAGCTGCGAGAACAAAGCTATCGGCCATCGCTCAGTTAACAGCAAAAGATCTCCCGGGGAGCAAGACAGCAGTGCCATGGCGCTGAAGGACAGCATTACAGCAAAAAACCTCACTCCCCATCTCCCAACACATAGACGCATCACTCAGGCGAATAGCTTTATGCTCCATCATTGCATGAGTGAAGCTGGCAAACCTTATGTGGTGGCCAAGTGATAATTAGCTCACCCGCTGAGAGCTACTTATCGCTCTGAACTGAATATGGCTCTAAGTGTTTTGTTGCCCTTGTCCCATATTTGACTTCAAACAAGAACTGCAGTATAAAGGTCCTCCTCTGACCTCCCCACCATCATCCTCGGGGATTTCAATATACCCATCAATGAACCCAAGAACTCTGTTGCGACCCGGCTACTCACCATAGCCAACTCACATGGCCTAGTACAACACACCAACGCCCCCACTCACACTGCACGTCACACTCTCGACCTTATATTCACTAAATCCACCACCATTGCAGACCTCGACATCGCACCATTTCCACCCTCAGACCATTACCTTCTCGCCTTCAACCTCCTCACGGAAGGCACCTCCAAACTACCCGCCCACCCACCTGGTCGATGGCAGCGAGACCTACGCAAGCTCAACCCTGGCGTCCTTGCTGACTCCCTCCATGGCCTATCCTCCACTCTCCCCACCCTAACCTGTCCTAATCTTGCTGCAGCTCAGTATCACCAAATTCTCTCATCAACCCTAGAGAAAGCTGCTCCACCAATATTCCGCCGCAACCGACCCCCTAACCCCCAGCCCTGGCGCACTACCCATACTCGCAACCTCCAGAGGGAAACACGCGCCACTGAACGAAAATGGCGGAAAACTCGACTAAACCAGGATTTCCTACAGTACAAGACTAACCTGCAGCAGTTCCACACTGCCCTTGCTCATGCGAAGCAGGAATACTTTACCAAGCTCATCGGAGCACAAGCTTCCAATCCCCGGCGTCTTTTTAGCACCTTCAACTCCCTGCTTAAACCCACCCCCCCACCTTCTGTTTCCTCCCTCTCTGCCACAGATTTAGCCACCCACTTCACCAACAAAATAGTCTCCATCCGTCAGGAAATATCCAATCTTCAATCTTCACCTCCCACCTGCTCACAACCTACTCCTTCTCCACCCTATCCTCCCCTCACCTCCTTCACTCCTACTGCCACTGAGGAGGTCAACCACCTACTGCAGACTTCCCATACCACTACCTCCCCCCTTGACCCTATCCCTTCTGATCTACTTCAGCCTCACTTCACGGATCTGGCCCCAGTCCTTACTACCATGTTTAACCTCTCCCTATCCACAGGCACCTTCCCCTCAGACTTCAAGCAGGCCACTGTACTGCCTCTGCTCAAGAAACCCTCCCTCGACCCCTCGCTACCCTCCAACTACAGCCCGATCTCCCTCCTCCCCTTCGCCTCAAAACTCCTTGAGCGTCTGGTTCACAAACGCCTGACCCAGTACCTCAATGCCAACTCACTACTAGACCCACTGCAATCTGGATTTCGGCCTGCCCACTCAACCGAAACGGCTCTCACCAAAGTGGTCAATGACCTTGCCTTAGCTAAAGCTGAAGGTAAATACACCATTCTCCTCCTCCTTGACCTTTCAGCAGCTTTTGATACAGTAGATCATCCCCTACTCCTCCAGTCCCTCCAATCCATGGGCATTCACGATCTCGCCCTGACCTGGCTTTCATCCTACCTCTCCAACCGCTCCTTCACGACCTCCTTCAATGAGTCCTCGTCCACCCCCAACCACCTCTCAGTGGGTGTCCCCCAAGGCTCGGTCCTTGGCCCCCTACTGTTCTCCCTATACACATCCTCCATTGGCAAGGTTATCTCCTCCATGGGTTTTAACTATCATCTGTATGCAGATGACACCCAAATCTATCTCCACACCCCTGACATATCCACCACTACCATGGACAAGGTCTCCTCCTGCCTATCTGCCATCTCCTCCTGGATGTCCGCTAGGTTCCTAAAACTAAATCTAGACAAAACGGAATTTATGATCTTCCCACCCCGGTCATCCCTGGACCTCCCAGATGTGCAGGTCACTGTTAACCACACTACTATTCACCCTACCTCTCAAGCCCGCTGTCTGGGTGTCACCCTGGACTCCGCACTCTCCTTCACTCCCCACATCCAAAACCTCACAAAGTCCTGCAACTTCCACCTTCGTAACATCTGTAAGATTCGCCCTTTCCTGACCCCTGCCACCACCAAACTCCTCATCCATGCCCTCATAATTTCTCGCCTCGACTACTGCAATGCCCTTCTGTCTGGACTCCCTAAGACCCGAATAGCCCCACTGCAGTCCATCATGAATGCGGCTGCCAGAATTATCCACTCCTCCCATCGCTCCACCAGGGCGGCTCCCCTCCGTGAATCCCTCCACTGGCTTCCTATCCAGTCCAGAATCAGATTCAAGATATTGTGTCTGACCTACAAATCCATCCACAAAACCTGTCCAACCTACATTTCTGATCTTACTCAGAGATACACACCAAGCCGCTCACTCCGCTCCTCCAATGAACTTCGCCTGACCGTCCCCCGCATCACCCAGTCCCATGCACGCCTCCAAGACTTCTCAAGAGCCGCTCCGACACTATGGAACTCCCTACCTCCACCCATTAGGGCAGCCCCCTCTTTCAACACCTTCAAGAAGGCCCTCAAAACTCACCTTTTCACTCTTGCCTACCACCCCTCACAATTGCTCTAAACCCACAGCCGAACTCTGGTCCCCTACCTCTCGTGTCCCTACCTCTCCCTCTAGATTGTAAGCCTTTGGGCAGGGTCCTCACTCCTTTTGTGTCCTACCTGATCATGCACCTCTATTACTGTGCACCCATGCTATGCATTTGAGTGAACCTAACTTGCCTAACTCCATGCTCCCATCCAGTGACTGACTAAGCATTACCTTGTACTCATACTGTGCTGTGTGATCTGGTTTTCTTGTATTCCTGTATTGTCATATTGCTGTTTGTCACCCCTAAATATTGTCTGTAACCTAAATTAATGTCCAGCGCTGCGTAATATGTTGGCGCTTTATAAATACAACAAATAAATAAATAAATAAATAAAGGTCCAGAAGACAAGCCCTATCTGTACAATAGTATAAGATAGAACTTTTATTAGTCACTTTAACAAAGGTCAAACAATAAAATCAAAGAAATGGGGGGGGGGGGGGGGTTATTTTCTGATCCCCCTTCACTTGTTTGATATACAAAGGGATTGTTGGTAAAAACCAGTATTAAAACGTGTCAGTAACGTAATACACTGCACTCTCTCAGAAAGAGTTGTACTATGTGGGACACAAATATCAGACAACTGCTGCCCCAAGGTATAACACAGTCAGGTGAAAAAGGTCTATATAATGGTTATGTATATATTTATCCGCAATGTTGCAGTCATCAAATTAAAAATGAGTTTATATTTTTAATTTAAAAAAATTACTGTAGATTTCTCAATTTCTAAATTTAATATGGAACCTTTGTTCTATTTTTTAGTAACGGTTCGAATCTCGGTTCTCCCTATTCAGTAAGCCAGTACCTTTAACAGTAAGGAGTCCTTGGGCAAGATTTGCTAGCACTGCAGGGAAGCCTACTGAGCGCACCCTTAGTTGCTGCAGTTCTCAAACGCTTTGAGCCCGACCGGAGAAAAGCACTATACAACTGTCTGAATAATTATTATTGTAGAATTATTATTTACATTTTACACATCATCCCAAGTTATTCAGATATGGAGTTGTGTCATCATTACTGGCTTCAAGTGCTTGTCTGCTATCACGATATATAGTAGACTCGCCAATATATGCATTTTCATCTGGATTTAAAGTAAACCGGAGATCGGTCACTGCCACGCTCCCGCCGCCGGCGTGGGATCGCGACAGGGGGAGCCCACGCGGCCGGACTAATGGGGTATCTATCAATGGCGAAGGACCGATTAGCCTGAAGGGGGCTGGAGGAAGCCCCAGGTATTTATAAATATTTATTTATTTAGACTGTTCTCAGGTACACTTTAAAAGTCCCCTGGATCTAAGCCCTGACACTCTCCATGACCTTCTATTGAATCTCCCATTTGGACCTGGGGGAGGTTAGCCCACAGGCTGTGCAGTTGTTCCTCTACACCAGGGTTGCCAACCCAATTTCTAATTTTTGACGGACAAAAGGCCCAAAAAAGCAGGACACACAAAATTTTGGACGGACAGGGGGCGGAGTTGTGTAAGGGACTACAATGGTCCTAAAAGCCCTCTTACTAAGATGTTAAGAAAAACAAAAAAGTTTGCTTTCCTAAAACAGAAAGAATTTGTGATAATTCAGGTTGGAGTGAGCTCGAGATGTCTCCCAGAGCAACACTGCTGAAAATATGGGAGACATCTCGAGCTCACTCCAACCTGAATTATCGCAAATTCTTTCTGTTTTAGGAAAGCAAACTTTTGTTTTTCTTAACATCTTAGTAAGGGGGCTTTTAGGACCACTGTAGTCCCTTACACACTCCAATGAGTTCTGGGTCACCACGAGCTTGCTGGTTAGTCTGTATTTATATAGCACTGACATCTCCTGCAGCACTTTACAGAGTACATAGTCATGTCACTGACTGTCCTCAGAGGAGCTCACAATCTAATCCTACCATAGTCATAGAGATCATCCCCTGTACATAAATAAAGGCTTGCGGCTAAATGGCCGATGGCGGCTCGCAGGCTAAATGTAAACACAAGCGGAAATAATCCGCTTTGTTTACATTGTACGGCGCTGCTGCGCAGCAGCGCCGTAAGGCAGATCGGCGATCCCCGGCCAATCAGCGGCCGGAGATCGCCGCCATGTGACAGGGGACTTCCTGTCACTGGCTGCACAGGACGGATAGCGTCCTGTGCAGCCCCGATCACCAGGGATGAGCAGGTAGGAGAGGGAGGGGGGAATTTCGCCGCGGAGGGGGGCTTTGAGGTGCCCCCCCCCCCCCCGCAACAAGCCAGACAGGAGGAGCGATCAGACCCCCCCTGCACATCATCCCCATAGGGGGGAAAAAGGGGGGCGATCTGATCGCTCTGCCTGCCCGCTGATCTGTGCTGGGGGCTGCAGAGCCCACCCAGCACAGATCACAACAAACAGCGCTGGTCCTTAAGGGGGGGTAAAGGGTGGGTCCTCAAGTGGTTAAAGGAGAACTGTAGAGAGAGGTATATGGAGGCTGCCATATTTATTTCCTATTAAGCAATACCAGTTGCCTGGCTATCCTGCTGATCCTCTGCCTGTAATACTATTAGCCATAGCTCCTGAACAAGCATGCAGCAGACCAGGTGTTTGTGTCATTTTTGTCAGGTCTGACGTGATTAGCTGCATGCTTGTTTCTGGTGTGATTCATACTACTGCAGGCAGATAGCTCAGCAGGACTGCCAGGCAACTGGTATTGCTTAAAAGGAAATAAATATGGCAGCCTCCATATGCCTCTCACTACAGTTCTCCTTTAAGGAGAGGCTTGCTTCAAATTATAGTGGTCAAGTGTGCCTGTGTGTGGGGGAGCACTACACTGTGATTAGAGGATAGGCTACAGGAGCTCAGTGATGCCGACCCCAGCTTCTACAGCAAATATAACTTAATAGGAACTTTCTGATCCAGCTGGGGGAGAAACTGCAGAGTAGGAGAGGTGATTTGATTCAGCATCAGAACAGAGAAGCAGTGCACAGCAACCAGTGACAGGATGTCTCTGAGGCAGCACATATGCTCTGCTGCAGAAAGTAAAAGTGCATTGCTCTGACAGTAAATCACCTCTCCTACTCTGACTTACATTATTCCAGTTACCTGCTTCCTGGGGAAGAAGGGAGACTGAGGAAGATGGAGAAAACCTCATACATTCCCTGACTAATTGACACCCTGTCCTGACCGACTCCCTGACCCTTCCTTCATTTATCTGCAGTTCAGCATGCCAGGCCACATTCTTCTTCAGTTCAGACGCACAAACTTTCCAAGCTGCTATGAGTGATGGAGCCATGGAGGAGCCTACCTGAATGACTGAGTCTGAGGGGCGAGGGATGGCTGATGAGGGCGGGAATCTCTGAAACACACACGTTCCAGGCAGAGACGTGGAGAATAGCTGCCTGTCTCCCCGGGGAGATAAGTCACAGCAGCTCCTCCTGCAGTGCAGTCTCCCTGGAGGAGTCTCTGCACCCACAGAAAGACTGGTGATCAGAGTCCAGGCTCAGCACTGCTGTGCTTGCTTCAGACGGGACCACAATTCAAGTGCGCGCTGAGAAGCGTGTGGGGGGGTGGGCTGGCTGTGCACAGCCTCAATTGGCAGGAGAGAGACGTCATGCAAGGCTGCCTGTCACTGATTGGAGGGAGCTCAGGGAGGGACAGAGCAGCTCTTCTGGCTCAGCTGCTCAGTGATCTGCGGCTTTCTAAAGCGAAGTGCGCATGCACATCAGGATATCTTAGAAAATTACACATTTTAAACGGACGCCTGTTGCAAAGTACGGACAAGTACGGACACTGAGTTTTGGGGGTCATTAGGACGGACTGTCCGTCCAAATACGGACGCTTGGCAACCCTGCTCTACACAATGGCAGCAACTTAGTTGAGTGTGTGTGTATATATATATATATATATATATATATATATATATATATATATATATATATATATATATATATATATATATATATAACCACCTCAGGTCAGCATGCTGAATATCCGGCTTACATCGTTATTAATGGGCAGGAAATCGGGGTGAGACACCAGGGGCCATATGCAATTCACTTTTTCTACTAAGTTTTCTCCTTGGTGATATAACACTTTACTAATAAAATGCTTTTTAAGCCACCAGCAAGCAAGAAAATACTCTGAATAATTTTGGCAGCACATTTTTCACCTACTTTTTAGTACTTTTCAATTGCAGAGTACTTTATATTTGTTTTAAACAGAAGATGAAAAATTATCTCCTAGGAGAAAACTTGGGAGAAAAAGTGAATTGCATATGGCCCCACATCTCCAACTAGTAATGTAAGAAGAAATGTTTTGTCCTAAAGCAATGTACTTAGTCATAAACAGATGCATATAATGAGCCTATGTCCAATATAAAACAACCACCTGCTGCATTACTATGCCTGTAATTTATCACAGCTTAGAAGAACTTGATCAGAAAATGCAATATAAGCCCAGGCTGAGATTTAGGAAAATGTTAAAAATAATTCACAAAGTAAAATGTGGTGAATGATACTGGTCAACACACTGCCAGTTCACTGCACTGTGAGCCAGAATAAATAAAGCTTACATTGGAATAGCATCCTTGTGACTCTTCCAATATGGCATATATGATATAAAAATATCTGCCACGTTACTGTCTTACGTGGTTGTTTCCAATTTAATTTAGACATTACCCGGTCAAATTTCATATTAAGTTAAGATGACCAATAATCAATATTTAGGTTTTCTAGAATAGACTGCAAATTATATAGATGAGCTTGTAGAGTTAAATTGTGAAGGTCCTGCTAAGTTCTTTAGAAAAAGTTCTACAACCATCACTCCCACTGAACCTGCAAGTTATAATTATATAAAAAAAAAGTATGAGAATGCCTTTTAAGATTTTTGTGCATCATGGGATGAACTTTCAAAGTAGCAACTTCCTTCCTTCTGCCACGCAAAGCGCTTTTTGTTGTGACCAAATAACCCTTGCTTACAAGGGACTGTTTGTGGTGTGAGTGCAGAAAGGGCTTTGGAGGTGATCTGTGGGTTTTTGCCTATAACCATTCTCAAAATCCTTCACATATGCTTCTCCTGATTTTATTTGTAGTCTGCCAGACCTGAGTTGAACTGAGCCTGTGGCCTTCCTGATTACATTCTTTAACGTGCGTACACAGATGTAATGTATGTCGCCCATCGGGGATCGGGACCCAATCCCTTTGGGCAACATCATTGGGCCGGTCTGTACAGATCTGTAGTACCATCCAAACTGAGACAAGAAGCAACACAGTAGTCTTGGGATAAATATAAGCTTGTTTGCAGTTGTCTATCCTTACCGAGCTTGCTTCTGTGAATCATGATTCTAAAGAAATGGCGTATGTTTTATGTAAGGAGGTAGGTGGTAAATTAAGGAGGTGACTAGAGTTTGCTTTCTGATCACTGTAATGGCCTTTTAAGAGGAAGGATTTCATATACAGCTTTAGTATTGCACATAACTGTAAACATTACAAGTACTTTCTATCCTGATGCTGTATACTGGTATACTTGCAATCTCAAGTAAATACGGTAAGAGCAAAGAACACTAGATGCCAGATGTTGGTTATGGACTGTCTGCAAAAAGTATCATGAAACAAGGTCTTTAATATTATTTTGGTAATAAAAAGGAACTTTACTGAATACAATGAACTTAAAATTAAACTTTTTTCAATATTACTTTATACATTAGTCAGTTTTTACCCATTATAAAACCTTTCCTCTCCCTGATTTACATTCTTAAATTTATCTCAGGTGGCAAAATCTTTACTGCTGGCAGGTGCATCACTGTGGAACGGATTCTTTTATGTTCCGAAAAGAGCCAAAACAATGGTTGGTCTCCCAGAGTACACTGGGAGAAGGCGGCTGCATAATAAAAAGCCTAGGCTAAATACTACTGGGAGGGCAGGGCTACATACCAATATATACCGTATACTATACAACAATATAAAGATATAGGAAGTATTTCTTATGCAAACGCCAGGATAATTAACATAAAAGTGGCTATCCTGGATAATTTACTCCATACTATACATCAAGCAAGTCCCTCTTTAAAGACCTGCCACTTAGGACAAATGTAGATAAAGGTCCACACATACAATTTATGATGCAAGTGTGTATGTAGCCACAGTGATACTGATTATGCAGGTAAACACTTACCTATAGATGTGAAGAACTCTGCTTGGACATGCCATGTGCACGAAAAGCTTGTGAGAAGCAAAGATATGCCAATGATTGTCATCTTCATAAATACAAATGTAATCTAGAAAAATATTCACGTAAAATAATGATTACATGGCTGGAAAAGATAACAGGTATCACAAATTAAGCATGTGTGTGGCTGCTGGATTAAGGAATATATCATGCACTTTATAGATCCACAGTATTACAAATCAATTCATTCTGTAATTTATGCAAAGTGGCATGTACATCTGTTAAAAAAATAATAAATATATATACACACACATACATACACACACACACACACACACACACACACACACACATATACATACACTGTATATATATACACACACACACACACACACACACACACACACACACACACACACACACACACACACACACACACACACACACACACACACACACACACACACACACACACACACACACACACACACACACACACACACACACACACACACACACACAGTGTATTTTTTGTAATGTGGTTTGAAAGGTGGCTGAAGGCTGTTTGATCTTGTAATTATGGTTTACTGTTTCATGGGTTTTAAAAGGCCTGAATTAGGCTTCTCCTGCCTACTGTATATAATATCAGCAATGCAATGCAATTATACCTAATTGGAACCCACCCACCTTAATGTCTCTAGAGGTGTCACTCAAGTCATATAATTTTTAAGGATCAAAAACAAACAAAAAACATCTTAGGAAATTTTGAAGTACACATGAACTGATGTGTGACATAAGGAGATACACGTGTGTACATATGGAAGTACATATGGAAGTACTGTATAGAAGTTCTGAACTATCGAACATTTGTATTGTTATTTTATTGCTGTGCCACACTATTTAGATACATGCATACTAAGTATGTACAAAACGTGTGTATATTAAGCAATATGAACATGTACAGTAGTGAATCTATAGTGGTGAAAAAATTCCCTCAATTGGCAGTTCAGAACATCTATAGAAGAAACTGTGCTATTCAGGCACAGTTCCAGCTGAACTCCAACACTCACGCTCATAAATCCTTCTCAGAGTGGAACTCTACAGATATCAGGTGTTTTTATTTTTTCCCTACCACAGGCTAGGTATGCAGGTATGACAAGGAACACCACTTGCCTGAACCCCTGAGCTTCTGGAGAATAAAGCAGTTTTTTTTCATATAATTTATTGAAGTAGTAAGAATATTTCCAACTCTAAGGCCTCTTTCACAGTGGGACGTTGCATTTGATGTGACGTTAAAGTCGCACTACGTGCCCCTAACGCAGCGCATGTAGGTTATGAAATTAGACGTTATTTTGCACTGCGTTATGTGTCTCTTGGTGTGCAGTTTTTATCTCATACTGATGGAATGAAAACGGTGCATGTGTTACATTAAGGGCTCTTTCACACTAAGACGTTGCGTTTTATGCGACGTTAAGGTCGCATAACGTGCCCCTAATGCGTACGTGATGCGTAATTTTTGACGCATACGGATCGAACGAAAACTGCGCATGCGGCACATTTAAAAAAACAAAACACATTACTGAGCATGTGCAAACAGTCTAACGCAGAGTATAACGCACAGAACGCTGCACTTTCATCTAACGTGCAACGTTATAATCCAACTCAACGTGGGCACTGTGAACAGCCCATTGATTTTACATTGCTGTGAGTTGGGCTGCGTTACAGGCTGCTGTAACGTCGCACTGTGAAAGCAGCCTTAAAAAAAATAAAATTACTGAGCATGTGCAACACACAGAACACAGCAAATGTATTGCTAAACGCACAGCATGCAGCATTTTCTAAATATTGCTACACGCTACACACAACGCAATGTGTGCACTGTTAATGTCGCACAGACTTTGTATTGCTGTGCGTTAGTCTACGTTATAACATTTTATAAAGTCCGAATTTAACGTCCCACTGTGAAAGAGGCCTTATATCAATTCCAATACAACATATCATCATATTCTCTTCCTCATTTTTCAATTTTACAAATACACTAAAAAAAAAAACTCATAAAGAAAAAGAAAAACCACCCTCTACACTTCCCCATCCTCAAATCCGTATCTCTAAAAAAAAATCCACATTATAAGAATTCTTTCTTAAAGATCCCCCCCTTCCATTACCCTCCAAAGTACTACAAAAAATTATAAACACTTCTTTTTCAAATTATAGAAAGCTCCTTCCCCTACATCGCCACCATATCTCCATATTCCTTAGTATCTTCAAATCCATTCCATTTTCCCCATTTAACATTAAATGCTTTCGATCTGTCCTGCTGCAAAGCAATCTGATTCTCCATACTCTTCACCATATTAACCCACAGAACCCTTTCATCTCCACTTAACTGGGATTAAACTTTTAGCCGCAATCAGGAGCTGAGGAACAAAAGATCTCTTATATTTACCATTAGATCCATGATCCATGCAGTAATACCTTTACTGGGTCCCAATCTCCACAATCTTCCCATAGTTTCTTAATACAATCCAACAAACCCTTCCAAAAACCCGATAATACTGGGCAATCCCATACTAAATGCAATAAAGACCCCCTTTCTCCACACTCCCTCCAGCATCTATCACTCTCCCCCTGGAACATTGTAGCCAGCCTATCCGGTGTTCTACCCTAGGTTCTCAACGTGTGGTACGCGTACCCCAGGGGGTACTTCTGATGGTTCCAGGGGGTACTCAGGCTTGATATATTTAACCAAGAATAACAAATTTAGAGTTTTAGAAAAAGATAAATCTTATTTAAAAAGCCACAAATTAGTGTTTTAGCTAATTAAAAGCAATAGTAAATGCTTGGAAATGGTTTAGAACCAATTATCATGTACTACGATTGAATATATATTTGTCAAGGGGTACTTGTGATCATGTTTACTATGCTAGGGGGTACTTGGTGAGTACAAGGTTTTAAAAGGGGTACATACCAATAAAATGTTGAGAAACAATCTATACCATCTAGTCAATAATTTAAAATTAATTTCCTTAATTCTAGAACTACGGTAACTGATGTAGCATGAGCCAAAATACATATTTTCCTTTTCCACCCATCATCTAAAGAGATGCCAGTGTCCTACTCCCATCTATTCAAATACTTAGGAAATTCTCCCTCCCTCAATTTATTCAACTCTTTATACAAAAATGATACCAGATGCATGGGAGGAGCCTCCTTCACAAATAATTCCTCAAATTCTGATAATTCAATACAAATGGAAAGATTTCTCCCCTTCGTCGCCAAAAAATGTTTTAATTGATTATACCTCCAAAAATCAAAAGGAAATTGACCGTATTTTTCACGCAGCCAGACTAAAGTTTTATTATCTCTCAAGATCACACCTCCCCTCCCACTCCATGATCCAGAAAAAAAAACCCTTTCTTTCTCTGGCAGAAAAAAGAAGAATCCCCCCAAAGGAGTCATCAAGGAAATTCCCTCAGACCCTCCCCCCCCCTTTATTAACTACATCCCACACCTTACAAAACATTTTTTACCTACGAGGGTGTCCATCTTGGTAAATCTCTAAATTTTCCGTGGAGCCAAAAAAACTTTTGCCAAATCCAATCCCACCAACTCCTTTTTAATATCTACCCACCTCTTAACTCCACCTCCATACGTCCAATCAAAAAGTCTTACCAATACACATGCTCTATAATAAAGCTTCAAATCCAGAAGCCCCAACCCCTAATCTAATCTAAGATAATCTTGAAGGCTTCTTCTGCCAAACAAACCTAATAAAGATTGATTTAAGAGATCTGAAAAAAAGCTGCAGGCACACAAATTGGAATCATGGACATACGAAACACCAACCTAGGCAAAATATTCATTTTAATAATATCTATACACCCAAACCATAAAAACCCCTTTCCACTCCGTCCCTTCAAGTCTTTTTTTAATAAAACCTAATAATGGAAGATAATTCAGGGAATATAACAGGAAATGAAAAGTTACTTTCTACCAAATTCAAAACTTCTGCTGTCAATGACACACTCAGTGCTTCAGATTTATTCATATTCATCTTAAAATTTGAAAAATTACCATCTCTCTCAATTTCCTTAACCAAATTTGGCAAAGACACCAGAGGCTCCGAAATATAAAATAGAATATCATCTGCAAACGGCGATAGCTTATGCTCCTCACCCCCAACTCTAACCCCATGAATATTCCCGACCTCCTAACAGTACACAAAAAACTTCCAAGGTCAAAATAAAAATAATCGGCGACAAGGGGCAACTCTGTCTCGTTCCATTTGACAAGGAGAAGGCATCCGACAGGGCACCATTCGCTCTAACTCTCACAGTTGGATTAGAATAAAGGGCACCTACCCATTTTAACATACTCTCTCCCAATCCCACAAATCTCAAAGTGGCCATAATAAAATCCTAATTCACCCTGTCGAATGCCTTCTCCGCATCCATCGACAACACCATCATAGGAACCCCCTTCACCAAAGACCACTTAAATAATGCCATCGCCCTTGCCACATTATCCCTCCCTTCTCTCACTGGCACAAAACCTACCTGATCTCCTTTAACTACTAATCCTAACCATGGCTTAATTCTCTCAACTAAATTTTTTTTTAAATTAAACAAAAACCTTTATATGCAAATTCAATAATGATATAGGCCTGTAACTTTGACATAAAGCCAGATCTTTTCCACTCTTGTGGATGATTGTTATATGGGCCTCTAACACATCTTTGGGCATTACTCTACCCTCCTTAAGGGAATTAAAGAATCTACACATAGGTGGCACTAACACATCACTGAAATTGGAAAAGTACTGCTTTATAAAACCATTAGGACCAGGTGACTTACCCACCTTCATGGCTTTTATCATAGCTAACACCTCCTCCTCACTAATCTCTTTTTCCATTATATCGGTTTTCCTGTGATATTTTAACCATTCCCAATCCCTCTAAATATTTCCACATCCCTTTATCAAAATCCCTAGATCCATTTTTCGGAAGGCCATACAGTGAAGTATAATACTCCCTAAAAACATTTGCTATTTTGTGTGCCTGCAGCTCGACCCCCCCCCCCCCCCCCCATCATCATTAATCTTAGGAATATATGCACTATTCCTTTGACCTTTTAATGCCCTTGCCAACCACCTCCCACTTTTATTTGCATGTTCAAACCATTTGGCAGAATAAATTCTATTTTTTCCCTAATAGTTCGAACAATTTGATACTTGCCCTATCCAAACTATCTAGTGCCTTCTGATCTAATTAACCCTTATGTTCTAATTCCAAATTTCCTATTTCCGATAATAATTCTGTAATTTTACCATTATACTCTTTTTTTGGGGGGGCTCCCAAGGAAATAAAGACTCCCCCTTACCAGAGCCTTATGGGCTGACCATACTATGCCCTTGTCCATACCATTCAATTCATTGACCTCGAAATACTCCACTAAAGTTTTTTTTTAATCTCATCTTTAACTTCTATATCATCCAAAAGGTTGCAATTGAGTCTCCAATGCCAATCACGCCTATTTCTTACCATCAAATCCAAATCAAGCCACACATGCCCATGATCTGAATTGGTTATATTCCCAATACCCGCTTCATTTACTCTATCCAAAAAATATTGACCCAAAAAGAGCATGTCTATCCTTGTATATATTTTGTGCACATGCGAAAAAAAGGAATAATCCTTCACAGAAGAAAAAAATGCTCTCCATAAATCTATAAGATGGACACTCTGAAAAATCTTTTCGATAGATTTATTAGCTACTGCCGTAATACTCCTGGAACCAGATGACACATCTGTTTTAGGCTCAGAGACCCAATTACAATCCCCTCCAAAAAACCAAACATCCCTCTCTGAACCCTCTCAAGTTGTTCAAGCACTAATCTAAAGAAAGTAGCCTGTTATTCATTAGGCGCATAGATATTAACAAAAGTATATACTTCTCCCATTAATTGACCTTTCAAAAAGATAAATCTACCCATCTTATCACACTTTTTATCCAAAAATACGAACGGACACGCCTTACTTACTGCTATTGCAACTCCTTTAGCCTTTTTAATTGGAGAATTCGGAAAAAAAAACACTTCTCAAATATGGACAAGGGCATACCAGGCATCTTATCTCCACAAAAATGAGTTTCCTGCAAGAAAAGGAGTTTGGGGTTTGAGTCTATGCAACTCCATCCATAATTTTCCCCTCTTAACTGGAAAACCAAGACCCTTTACATTATACGAGAGGATGCTTAAATTATCACCCCTCTGAGACATCAAATACAAACTTCATTGATTGTTTAGAGGAGACTAGAAGGTGAATAAAAAAAAAAAAACAACCACAAAGAAAAAATAACATCCAACAACAAACAAAAAGGCAAAACGACCCAATTGTCCACTCAGAACACCCCCCACCAGAGAATCCGATTCTCTTTGTCTCCTCTCCCTAAGAGACCCCTCCTAGGGATTTGAAAAGGCACAGCAGCGTACCCCCTCTCCCCACCAGGAAAGCGCTCAGCGACGGGGACAATGGAGTAATGGAGATCCTGAGGCTTCCTTAACTTAGGGCTCAATATTATGCAGGAGAACAGAGGCGCCAAAAGGATAAAAGGAAGCTAAATTAGCTTAAAAACCAAATTCTTGGTAAATAGAGGAAGTAGTGGTGGACTTACCTCCTCCAAGTAGACACACAACGACTGTAGTACAGTCAATATATTTTATTTATGAACTCCAAATATGCAACGCGTTTCGCAGGTTTGATCCCGCTTCATCAGGCAATAACAACGGAGCAATAGCATATGTGGTCAGTAGAAGAGCTAGGCACAGAGGTGCGTTTTTTGCTGCAAATTCGCATGCGATTTCGCATAGGTACCCATGTTAATTCACACAGGCAGTGACATGGTTAAACTCGCATTACCCTAACCTATGCGAAATCGCATGCGAAATCGCAGCAAAAAACGCATGCAGAATTGCACCTGCATGCGATTTTGCCTGCGGTGATTCGCCGCGATTCCGTAACGCACTAGTGGAAACGAGCCCTTAAAGTGGTCTGAAAATTTGACATAACATTCGATAAAAATGTGTTTTCCTACTTTTTATTACTCGTACAGTTATCATGTTTGCTTTTGTGCACACGTAATATTCTGTTTACTAATTACATGTTTCCAAAGTTTAGTTTTTCTTGCCCTGAAAGCTGGCATTGCCTTTTTTCTTTTTCTATTATAACTGCTTTCTATTATATATTAAAATCTTCTAATGAGCTATTCTGAACACTGTGTGTGCCTGAACCAGAGACAGTTTCTCAGAGAGAAAGTGCTTTGTTTAATCATTGCAGTGATGTTCTGCTACAATTTTTTTCTGGGATAGTAGCTTTCAAGCTGTGAGGAACGTTTTAGAGCAAAGAACAAATGCTGACTTTCAGACCACTTTAAAGAGACACTGAAGCGAATTTTTTTTTTTATGATATTATGATTTGTATGTGTGGTACAGCTAAGAAATAAAACATTAAGATCAGATACATCAGTCTAATTGTTTCCAGTACAGGAAGAGTTAAGAAACTACAGTTGTTATCTCTATGCAAAAAAGCCATTAAGCTCTACGACTTTCAAAGTCGTGGAGAGGGCTGTCTTCTGACTTTTATTATCTCAACTGTTAGTGAACAAATTTCTTTTTCTCTGCCAGAGGAGAGGTCATTAGTTCACAGACTGCTCTGAAAGAATCATTTTGAATGCTGAGTGTTGTGTAATCTGCACATAATATAGAATGATGCAATGTTAGTAAAAAACACTATATACCTGAAAATAAAAATATGAGAATATTTTCTTTGCTGCTAATCTTCTAGTAATTATTCATAGTACCCAACCAATTCATTATATCATATATATTTTTTTCGCTTCAGTGTCTCTTTAAGGTAAGTATCTGATTTTGTACCCAAGCTTTGGGTACACTTTAAAGTTAAAGTATGTTACGGCCAGAACCCGAAAGCTTTGGGATCTGGCCGGCCAATACCCAAACTGGCCAGCTATTGGTGCTCCAGTATAGGTTAGTCAGGTAGGCGCCTCCACTACTGGTAGCCAGCATAGTTGCCCCCAGGATAGGTTAGCCAGGTAGGTGCCTCCAGTATAGGTAGCCAGTATAGTTGCCCCCAGTATAGGCTACTCAGGTAGGTGCCTTCAGTATACAGTATGTAGCAGTATAGTTGCCTCCAGTTGCCACTTTTAAAAACCGCTAGTGCTTTAAAAAACGATTGGCTAAAAAAAATCACATCCCTCTGGTGTGATCCATCCCATTCAAATACGTTAGCCGCTAACGTATTTGAATGGGATGGATCACACCAGAGGGATGTGATTTTTTTTCTCAAACGCAAACGCAGCATTTCTGCTGATTTCTCAGGCGATTCAGCCTCAATATTAAGTATAGGAAAGCGGAAAATCGCTCTGAAAAGCGCTAGATCAGAGCGATTTTCCAAGCGTTTTTGGTACAAAACAAGTACACTAGCAGTTGTACTGTACTTTAACCACTTCACAACTGAGGGGTTTTACCCCTTAAACACCAGAGCAATTTTCACCTTTCAGCGCTCCTTCCATTCATTCGTCTATAACTTTATCATTACTTATCGCAATGAAATAAACTATATCTTGTTTTCTTCGCCACCAATTAGGCTTTCTTTAGGTGGGACATTATGCCATAAATTATTTTATTCTAAATGTGTTTTAAGGGGAAAATAGGAAAAAAATGTGGGGAAAAAAATTATTATTTTTCAGTTTTCGGCCATTATAGTTTTTAAATAATGCATGCTACTGTAATTAAAACCCATGAAATGTATTTGCCCATTTGTCCCAGTTATAAAACCGTTTAAATTATGGCCCTATCACAATGTTTGGCGCCAATATTTTATTTGGAAATAAAGGTGCATGTTTTTCAGTTTTGCGTCCATTCCTAATTACAAGCCCATAGTTTATAAAGTAACAGTGTTATACCCTCTTGACATAAATATTTAAAAAGTTCAGTCCCTAAGGTAACTATTTATGTATTTTTTTACTGCAATTTTTTATTTTTTTTATTACAAAAAAAAATAAAAAAATTGGGGAGTGTTTGAGGTAATGAGTTAATTTTTAGTGTAAAACTAATGTATTTGTATATGAAAAATGCTTTAGGATGGCCACAGTAACTTTTTGTTTATGCGACCTGCAAGCGTAGGAAGTACACTTGCAGGAAGTCTTGTGAGTCTGGGAAACTTTTTTTTTTCCACAATGATCACTGCTTCTCATAGAAGCAGCCGATCATTGCGGGGGGCTTAGATCAACGAACGGGGACGGTTTTTCCCATTCGTTGATCTCCGGGCAAGCAGGCGGTGGCGTGCACGAGAGCGGGAGTGCGCGCTCAAGCGAGAGCACGCACACGAGCGAGAGCGCGCGCACAAGAGAGCGGGAGCGTGCGCACAAAAGAGCGGGAGCGCAGGCAGCGGCGGGAGGTGCGGATATCTCCGTCCCTGGGGGTGAAAGGATGGAAAAAGGGACAGAGATATCCGCACCTATGGGGGGTAAAGTGGTTAAAAGAAAAATACACAAAAATGCTTAAAGGGACTCCGAGCAGTGCAGAAACTATGGAAAGATGCATATCATTTTAAAGCTCTCTTTCTCCTCTTTCCAATGATATATAAACCGCTGCCCTACGCCTTTTAGTTTTCGCTATTTTTGCGATTGAAATTGCTGCGGCCGCGATTTCAATCGCGAAAATAAAGAAAACTAAAAGGCGTAGGGCAACGATTTAGGTGTCGCCAGAAAGAGGAGAAAGAGAGCTTTAAAATGATATCCATCTTTCCATAGTTACATTGTATTACACAGGACGACTTTTTCTGCTGAATGGAGCTGCTGACACTGGGGAAAGTGTCGTCCTGTGTAATACAAGTAACTATGGAAAGATGGATATCATTTTAAAGCTCTCTTTCTCCTCTTTCTGGCGACACCTAAATCGTCGCTCTACGCCTTTTAGTTTTCTTCATTTTCGCGATTGAAATCGCGGCCGCGGCAATTTCAATCGCAAAAATAGCGAAAACTAAAAGGTGTAGGGCAGCGGTTTATATATCATTGGAAAGAGGAGAAACAGAGCTTTAAAATGATATGCATCTTTCCATAGTTTCTGCACTGCTCGGAGGCCCTTTAAAAAAATCACTAGGTGTATTAAAAAAATCGCTAGGCACATGCCTAGAATCGCCTTGAAAAATCACTTCAAAAAGCACTGAGCGTTTGTGATTACGCTAGTGCTTTTTGGTGTGCACTGGCCCTCTTTTTTTTCCTGATACTATACAAGCATTGACCAATTCAATTATGGGCTTGGTATACCCACAGTTTCACTGAGTCTGTGGTTTTACAACTCCTTGTCTGAATTGTAAGCAAACTTACACTAATGTGTCGGTTGTTTTAAGTCTCATTATGTAAAAAGTACATACATTTATATTGGCACAGATTAGAAACTCCATACTTACAGTAGCTACAAGTGTCACAATCTCACTTAACAAGCTGACACATCATTGCATTCCAGCAGTTCTAGAGTTTCGTTTAGCTTTTAGGGACAACAAAGGGATGATTTGCATATTCAGCAGTGTTGCATTGTGGGACACCTTATGCTCACTCCAACCTGAATAGTTGCAAATACCTTGTATTTTAAGAAGGTTAAATTCTGAATCACACCACACGTCCCCCTTGTGGTGAGGTAAAGTTTAAGTTACATAATTTGTGGGTTGAAAAATGCTATACAAACTACCAGTAATAGCCTATAGTCCTTCTCCAGAGTAGCAGTGCTACAGGATCTTCCTGAGCACACACAAATCTATTCATAGCACAAGTGTTAGAGAGTGGAACTTTAAGGTCCAGATGTTATGGTATCGTACACCTGAAGCACAAATTCTATTTGAGTGTTCCTGATTGCTGCTGGAGGTACCAGGCTGCAACAGGTAGCCTTATACATATTGCATGGAAACTGCACCAAGTATTCTTGCACATATTGCATGGGAATGCCCTATGATTGAGCCCTACTGGAGATAGACATACAGGTTAGTCCAGCAGACTTCAGGCTTAAAACCGCATGATTTCATTCTCTCTCCTACTGCTTGCAAGAAAAGTATTCTTCCCCACTTGGTTCTGGAGTCAGAGGTTGCAGCTTTGTGGAAAACCTGAACTAGGTCCACTTTGAAAATGTGGCTGAAACAAGTGGAGAAAATAAGACTTGGAGGAATTGATCATCAGGACGAGGATGATAAAATCATGCAGATCTGGCCCTGTTGGCATGAGATCAGGTCCTCTGCTGAGTACACCTAAATAATGGGATAAATATGTATCAACTTCTAAGTAAATCACTTCCTTTCCCTTCTCCCTCTTTCTCTTTTTGCTCCCATCTTTCCACATATTCTTTCCTTTAATTTTCCCATTCTATTACTCACTTACTGTATACTGTTAAGCTACTCTCATCAAAGCTTTGTAATGTGATTCTAGAATATATATGTGGGCGATTTATCATTGGATTCAGAACCTTGACTGAATGATGAGTATCTATTTTACAAAAATATGGTACTACAAAATTGTTGTGCTTACTCTTTGGATGTTGTTCTATTTCCCATATGCTCCTTTGGATAATTGTTTCTCTCTTCGAATGTACAATGTTAATTGTACAAAAAAAAAAAAATATCCATCGAGTTGAACCAGATAATATGAGTTGAACCAAGCCCTAGCCTGCACCCTCACATATTTCAGTTGGTCCAGAAGAAGACGAAAAACTCTTACAAGGCTTGGGCCAATTAGCACAAAAAAGGGATAATTCCTTCACGACTCCAGATGGTAATCACATATAATCCCTGGATCAACAGTGTCGGGAAATACCTAGTAAGTATAGCCATGGATGTTCTTCAGTGCAAGGAAAGCACCCCAGCCCCCTTTACACGTAGATTTAGAATTTGCCATAACTACTTCCTGTGGTTATGCATTTCACATTTTAATCACATTTACTGTAAAGAATCCTTTCCTATATACAGTGGGTTGCAAAAGAATTCGGCCCCCTTGAAGTTTTCCACATTTTGTCATATTACTGCCACAAACATGAATCAATTTTATTGGAATTCCACATGAAAGACCAACACAAAGTGGTGTACACATGAGAAGTGAAACGAAAATCATACATGATTCCAAACATTTTTTACAAATAAATAACTGCAAAGTGGTGTGTGCATAATTATTCAGCCCCCTTTGATCTGAGTGCAGTCAGTTGCCTATAGACATTGCCTGATGAGTGCTAATGACTAAATAGAGTGCACCTGTGTGTAATCTAATGTCAGTACAAATACAGCTGCTCTGTGAGGGCCTCAGAGGTTGTCTAAGAGAATATTGGGAGCAACAACACCATGAAGTCCAAAGAACACACAAGACAGGTCCAAGACAGTTCATGGATCAAGTTATTGAGGCCCATGGTGACCCTGGACGAGCTGCAGAGATCTACAGCTCAGGTGGGAGACTCTGTCCATAGGACAACTATTAGTCATGTACTGTACAAAGTTGGCCTTTATGGAAGAGTGGCAAGAAGAAAGGCATTGTTAACAGAAAGCATAAGAAGTCCCGTTTGCAGTTTGCCACAAGCCATGTGGTGGACACAGCAACCATGTGGAAGAAGGTGCTCTGGTCAGATGAGACCAAAATTGAACTTTTTGGCCAAAATGCAAAACGCTATGTGTGGCAGAAAACTAACACTGCACATCATTCTGAACACACCATCCCCACTGTCAAATATGCTGGTGGCAGCATCATGCTCGGGGGTGCATCTCTTCAGCAGGGACAGGGAAGCTGGTCAGAGTTGATGGGAAGATGGATGGAGACGAATGGGCAAGGATTTCAGTCTCTAGATGTGCAAAGCTGGTAGAGACATACCCTAAAAGACTGGCAGCTGGTGGTTCTACAAAGTATTGACTCAGGGGGCCGAATAATTACGCACACCCCAGCCGTAGATCTCTGCAGCTCGTCCAGAGTCACCATGGGCCTCTTGACTGCATTTCTGATCAGCGCTCTCCTTGTTCGGCCTGTGAGTTTAGGAGGTTGGCCTTGTCTTGGTAGGTTTACAGTTGCGCCATACTCCTTCCTTTTCTGAATGATCGCTTGAACAGTGCTCCGTGGGATGTTCAAGGCTTTGGAAATCTTTTTGTAGCCTAAGCCTGCTTTAAATTTCTCAATAACTTTATCCCTGACCTGCCTGGTGTATTCTTTGGACTTCATGGTGTTGTTGCTCCCAGTATTCTCTTAGACAACCTCTGAGGCCGTCACAGAGCAGCTGTATTTGTACTGACATTAGATTACACACAGGCACACTCTATTTAGTCATTAGCACTCATCAGGCAATGTCTATAGGCAACTGACTGCACTCAGATCAAAGGGGGCTGAATAATTATGCACACACTACTTTGCAGTTATTTATTTGTAAAAAATGTTTGGAATGATGTATGATTTTCGATCCACTTCTCACGTGTACACCACTTTGTATTGGTCTTTCACGTGGAATTCCAATAAAATTGATGCCTGTTTGTGTCAGTAATGTGACAAAATGTGGAAAACTTCAAAGGGGCTGAATACTTTTGCAACCCACTGTAGATGGTAAAAACGTTTTCCTCCATGCATAGAGCATATCCTCTAGTCCGTAAAGCCCTGCCCTCTGATGTATTTACACATGTCAATTAGATTTAATCTGAGGGCTGATACCCACTAGTTGTGCTTTGGCAGCACCTGCTGATTGGCAAAGTGCTTTGCCAGTGGATCCCGATGATGGTGGTCCCAATAGCAGAGTTGCGATTGCAAAATGCTGCTTGCAGCAGCTTGGTAGTGATCGCATCAGTGGCTACAGTAGCCACATTGTGATTATTCAGGGAAATTGCAGCACCTCCACAATTATGCAAAGCACCTATAGTGGCGTACCTATTGAACAGCTGCCAGGAGATTTGGGCACAGGGTAAAGCTGATAAACGGCTCAACCTGCTCCTGCACAAGTCCTGGTGGCATTAATTACTATTCCCCCTCCATGCCACCATGGATAGTGGGGGAAAGATGTAATTTGGCTTCCAGCTATTGCTAGCGACCAAATTACAGTGTTTTTGTAGTCATTTGTGCTCGTCTTTTGACGGCACTCAAATTGCTCACTGAACACTGCTATAGCCGTAATTCCTAATACGGCCTATGGTGGCACCAGCTGCACCCAAATCTCCTGCACTGTTTTTACAGCGCTCCCCGTAGTGGGCCCCAGTCCAAAGGTGTCTTTTCTCCAGACTATAGCCCAGTTTATCTAACCTGTCTTGTCATAAATCTGACCAACTGTGTTGATTGTCTCTGCACCTGTTCTAAAACTGCAATGTCCCTCCTGTAATGTGGTGCCCAAAGTGTATTCCATACTCCAGATGCGGCCTTACAAGAGAGCTAAATACTGTATCATTATATACAGTAGATACAGGATGGGAGTGGCATGGAACTTTTACAAAAGAAGAATATTTCTTACAGTTTGTATTGATTGACTATATAATGACCTATAACTCATAACAAATGAAGTTCAAAGTTATGCAATGTGTACATTATAAAAAGCTTGCAGAGGTGCCTGATGCATGTTTCTGGATGAGTTTTGCTTTTTCAAACCTCAAAAGGCTCCACGAGTGCACTAATCAAATCTCAAATTCCTTATGGAAGTATAGTTTGGCTCTGTCACCTCATCAAATAGTTTAGACTGTAAATTAAATGTTTCACCCAGAATAAAGCAACTGTTTGTACTATGGTGGTTTGGAATGTTCAGCAAATAAAGGGAGAACATAGGAGTTGATATTTTAATCCGATAATGGGCTGAACCTGCAAGATCCAAAAATCAATATATGCAACAGATGTGGACAAAGCACTAAATCCAAAGCCTGATGATTTATACTGTCTTCTGTGAATTAATTTGGTCCTTTGCCCACAGCTTTTGCATATATTCATTACTGGATCTTGCCGGTTCAATACTGAATACATTTCTTCTTTAATTGAAGAGTGTGTCCTGGATTTACAGATGAGAAGAAATTACTGGTAAAATAAAAGGAGGAAGGATCAGAGACTGATTATTCAGCCCTTTATAAACAAACAGACCCCAAGAATAACTTCTTTGATCCTAACTGATCTGAAGTCACATATTAAAAAAGATCTATAAAAGGACGCCTTAAATGCTGCTGACAGATGCAAAACGAAAAAGTATTATGGTAGATACTAAATTATTAATTTGCCTCAACAGGCTGAAAAATACCTGGAAACAAAGTAGTGTGTATATTATTTTTGGCAAGTTTCCACATAAAAGCTTTATTTAGCACTCCTCTGTCTCTTAATATTATAGCCTATAAATTACATGGAATTTGTCCAAACATGTGACAGTTTAACAGTCAGGGGAAGTTCACTCGGTAAACGTGTCATTCCTGGATTGCCGTCTCATCAGATACCACAACTGACACCAATTTGAAAATGGAGCACTGAAATGTTAAGCTGGCCACTAACGGTCCAATTTCTAGCGAAAAATCGTTCGAGCGATCAGAAATTCTGATCGGATTGGTTGTAAATAATCTCCATTGGTGGACACAATCGATTATGAACGAGTGAAAAAAATGTCGCCCGAATGAATTTTCGTCGAAAGAAAATTTGGATTTTCTTGGTGGTCGTGATAGATAGGAAGCAAAGATTGGTTAGTTGATGGTGTAGTGAACGATTTTTCATCCGATCAGAATTTCTGATCGCTCGAACGATTTTTCGCTAGAAATTGGACAGTTAGTGGCCACCTTTAGTGTGTCACATTTTCTACTAAATTAATAAAAGGTGTATTTGTACGGTATTGATCTTTTCGATTAAAATAATAATATTTAAAAAGAAACTGTAACCAATAATTGAACTTCATCCCAATAAGTAGCTGATACCCTCTTTCCCAGGAGAAACCTTTTTCTTTTCACAAACAGATCATCAGGGGGCTCTGTATGGCTGATATTGTGGTGAAACCCCTCCCACAGTGTCATGTGAGCACCATGGTTCTGACATCACACTGGGAGCCTTGTTGCATTGTTGGAAATAACAGCTATTTACAGTTGTTTCCAACTGCCAAAAAAGCAAGCAGCATCTCCTTCCACTCACATCACCTGCCAGCAGTCAAAATGCCACCATGTGATAAATGTCAGAATCTAAATCAGGGAGAGGAAAGATTTTACAATGGGCAAACACTGACTAAATCATTTATACATCATTTTTTTAGTGCATTAATTTCACTGGAGTTCCTGTTTAAACTCCAAGGCCATGTAGGAACTAAGTCAGGATGAGAATTGTGAATATACATTCGTAAATTTTGTAAACCAGAAGTCAAAATTGAAAAAAAAAAAAAAAAAGGTTACATACAGTACTTACCTTAGAAGTAAGCCTCTGGATAGTTCCTAGGCTTCCCCATCATTTTTGATCCCATTGATCCAGCGCTAAGGCTGTCTGAGCAAATCCAAGAAGAGCTTGTCAGATTTGCTTTTGCAGTTGTGCTCCCATCCGTGTACAATCACAACGGCAATCCGCCTGCACCAGTTCTGTCAGCACAAAGCTGCTCATGCATGGTGGAAAAAAGCTGAATACAAGTGGCTCTGTGCTACTGCCCACACAGGAATCGTGCAGGCGCAGTGGTCTTGTCCAGGCAAGCAGCAGTGGGGTCGAGGAGGACATGAGAAGCCTTTGAATCGTCCAGAAGCTTCCTTCTACATTGATATTTCCTCACAAGTTTGCTTTTTTGGCTTGCAAAGCTGTAACCAATATTTTCAGTTGAGTTCTAATGTCTGTTTTTTGCCTGAAAGGGGCCTGGAATCTGGCTAGTGAAGTCAGTTCTATGCATAACACAAGGAGAGTTTAGCCATTTCTGTTCTTTACATTAATCCTAGCCTGTCCCTGCAAGCCATCATCTACCAGACAGAAGCCACTGTTATCTGCTCTTTCTTTGCACAAGGGACTTTGAAATGACCTAATGGATTTAGAGAACCCAAAGTGAGAGGGATATGGAGGCTGCTATATTTTATTTATCTTTTAAGGCAGCCATACACTGGTCGATTGCCACCAAATCGACCAGCAGATAGATCCCTCTGTGATCGAATCTGATCAAAGGGGGATCTATTGGCTGCCTACACTGCAAACAGATTTTGAATCGATTCACAATCTGTGGAGCTGCTGCCGCCCCCCGCATACATTACCTGATCCGGCCGGCGCACCTCCCCCGGTCTCCGCTGTCTCTTCTCCACTCTGGGCTTCAGCTTCACTTTACTTCCTGTCGGGGAAGTTTAATCAGTAGAGGGTGCTCTACTGTTTAAACGTCCCCCGACAGGAAGTAAGCGAAGCCACCCCGGAGCCCAGTGCGGAGAAGGGACCGCGGGGGCACGCACCGGCGGAACAGGTAATGTATTGCCGCTAGCGTCGGTCGTCAGATATTCAAGTGGCGCTATCAACGCACTCCCGACCCGCCGGTGATCAAGCAAAATTTTCCGCACGGACGGATCGACGGGATCGATCAATTTAAGATGGAAATCGGTCGATCGGTCAGCATTTGCGTATCGATTTCAAATTGAGTAAGTGTATGGGCACCTTTAAACAATACCAGTTGCCCGACTGTCCTGCTGATCCTCTGCCTCTAATAGTTTTAGCCATAGACCCTGAACAAGCATGCAGATCAGAGGTTTTGAACAAAAATCTGACTGTAGCAACTGTAGTAACTCAACAAAGCAGTTTGGTGAAAAGAACTCAAATAACATTTACGGTACTTCCTGCATTGATATGTGAATACTTTATAAAAAGAAAACAAAATTGTGTTCCGCTCGAGTGTCTGTCTGCGTTGGGCTATTTTAGAAGCTTTTTTTTTACCTTTCCCGGCGCTTGGGTGGGCGATGCAGTTTTGTTAAAAGCACTTTTCCCGAGCGTTTTTTTTTATTCACTCCCTGACGCAAGTGAGGAAGTGAACTCTTTGACCCGGAAAATAAATACAATGTATTTATTCTTACAAACGCTCACGCAATCGCTACACAAAGCAATTTTGTGCGTGTTTTGCGTTTTACCTATACCTTCCTTTAAGGTGGAATTGCCTCAAAAATGGCCCATGCACCGCTTATCTGAGCGCATCGGAAACGAACCACTCAGATGTGAACTCTCTCATAGAGAATCATTGCACAAGCTCTTTCAGGGCGATTTTGAAAATCGCCAGCGCTTAAAAAATCTCAAAAATGTCCCTAATGTGAACGAGCCCTCATAGCTGAGATGCCACAAATAAGTGAATGAGTTCATGTCTGCGATGTAGCTGACAACATGTCAAAGGCTAAAAAATACACTGCAGGCAGCTATTACATACTGGTCGACATCCACCCCACTCTTCCTTAGATGGGAGAAACAAAATGTTCCTGGAGCGTACATTGTACAATGTTCTCTGTAAAGCTCCATGGAAAACACAAGACTCCAAAAATGCATATCACGCTTTTTCCCGGCTGACTCAAAGTGCCAGAGCTGCAGCCACTAGGGTGCGCTCTGTAGACAGTAGAAGTGTAAGGGAGTCTTGCCCAAGGTCTCCTTAAAGGGAACCTTAACTAAGAGGGATATGGATGTTTCCTTTTAACTACTTCACCTCTAAGGGTTCTTCCTCTTGAAAAACCAGAGCAATTTTCACCTGTTAGCACTGTTTCCATTCATTTGCCTATAACTTTATTACTACTTATCACAACGAAACAATATATATCTTGTTTTTTTTTCACCACCAATTAGGCTTTCTTTGGGGGGTACTTTTTGCTAAGAATTATTTTATTCTAAATGTGTGTTTTAACAAGAAAAAAAATCATTATTTCTCAGCGTTCAGCCATTATAGTTTTACAATAATATGTACCGTAATTAAAACCCACTCATTTTATTTGCTCATTTGTCCCGCGTTATTTCAACGTGTCAAATTTTTCCCTAGCACAATGTATAGCGCCAATATTTTATTTGGAAATAAAGGTTCATTTTTTTCAATTTTTACGTCTATCCCTAATTACAAGCGAAGAGTTTATAAAGTAATGGTAATATACCCTCTTGACATACATATTAAAAAAAAGTTCAGTCCATATGGTAACTATTTATGTATTTTTTTTGTAATGTTTACTTTTTTTTTAATTATATATATATATATATATATATATATATATATATATATATATATATATATATATATATATATATATATATTAAAAAAAGGGTAACTATAGGGGAGTGTGGGAGGTAAGGGGTCCATTTTATGTGTAAAAAAAAATAAAAATGTATTTTCATGAAAAAAAAAAAAAGTTTGTGAATGTAATTTTACTATTTGGGCACAAGATGTCCTTGCACATAACTTCCGTATGCATAGTATTAGAACACAAACAGGAAGTTACGCATGGATATGTAAGTATCGGCTTTCCTAAAGAAAAGTGCCGTCTCACAGACAGCGGCGTTCATTTACGCGGGGACTTAGATCAATTAATGGGATTCGTGTTCCCAGCTAACGATCGGACGGTGGTAACGAGCATGGGAATGCGAGGGGGGTGCGAGCCGGAACGCATGGTGGCGAGGGACATAGTAGCTACGTCCCTGCACGGAGATATGGCATTTTGCAGGGGCATAGATACTCATCCCTGGGGGGGTGGTTAAACAATACCAGTTGCTTGTCAGTCCTGCTGGTCTTTGGCTGCAGTAGTGGCTGAATCACACACCTGAAAAAAAAACATGCAGCTAATGCAGTCTGACTTCAGTCACAGCACCTGATCTACATGCTTGTTGAGAGACTGTGGGTAAAAGTATTAGAGACACAAGATTAGCAGGAGAGTCAGGCAACTGGTATTATTTTAAAAGGAAAAATCTATATCTTTCTCAGTTTAGGTTCCCTTTAATGAACAGGTGCTGGCTTACTGACCAGAAGAGCCAAGCTTTGAACCCTGGTCTTTTGTGTCAGAGGCAGAGCCCTTAAACAGTACACTATTCAACCACTAAAAATGTCAGCACTTCATGAATGTATAGGAAGTAAATATTAATAATAAAAGACTGTATATACATGCACATAAGCTGCCCCGCACATAAGCCCAGGCCTCCCCCTCCAACACACTTTTGGCCTAGAAAATAGGCCGAAAGCCGCAGCTCAACTATTAGCCAACCACCCCAATGTGCCGCGGTAGCCCCCATGCAAAGTGCTGCAGAGTACATAGTTTGGTCACTAACTGTCGCTCAGAGGGGCCCACAGCACCCACAAGTCATATGTTCACCACAGTCTAGGGCAAAGTTATGTATGTTTTTGGGATAATTCTTAAATATACTGTATTATTGAGGCCTGGTTCACATCTGCATTTTGGGCCAAAACGGACCGGTGAGCGGATCCGGTGTCCGCTTCACCGGATCCGGACACTGGATCCGGATGGCTCAGTCCGTGGCCTGTTCACATAGTGAAAACGGATCTGATCAATGGTTGATCGGATCTGATTTCACTCAGCAAATACATACCTAATCTTGTGCAGCAGCCAGCGGTAGAGGCTTCCTCTTCTTCCGCTCTGATTACACAGCACGTCATGTGACTAGTCAAAAAAAAAAGACGGAAGCCTCTACCGCCGGCTGCTGCACAAGATTAGGTATGTATTTAGCCTCCATAGCCCACCCGCCCGGCTGCTGCACCCTCCCCTCGCTCAGGATCGCGTCGGTACATGCCCCCATCCCCCGTGAAACAGTCCGTTTCTTCACTAGTGTGAAGAAACATTCCATTTCCCATTGCCCCCAATGCTGCAGTATTTTTTTCCGGATCCGTTCCGCTAGGCAGAACGGCCTGGAAAATTAGGGCCTGCGGCATTTTTGGGATCCGGGGGCCGGAACGTACCCGTACCAAAGGACGTATGTGAATGGATCCATAGGTTAACATTGGATCCATTCACATCCGTTCCGTTTGTACAGTATACGTTCCGCTTACGTTCCGGAAAAAACACTGATGTGAACCGGGCCTTACACCCTTTCTACAGAACAACCCCACCCCCCCACACACACACACACACTCCATTATTTAGATATACATGGACTAATCACTTATTAGCTATAATCTACAGCTGGTGACAGAGTGCAGTGCAGTGTGGAACATCCTTTGCCTTGAGGGAAATATAACTTGCCAGAACAGATAATCCTGCACTGCAGATGAGCAACTGGGAATCTGGCCAGCTCTTCATATAAATCTTTTCTTTCTTGAACATTTGCAAGACACATTGCCCATAACCCAGGCTCAGACTCTACGTCAGCAAGTAATTCTGCAATCTGTACAAGTATGTTCTAAGGAACAATCTGTGAACCCTACGGCATTGAGTAGATTGCCGCATGAATGGCCTTTAAAATATATTCTGATCCTCATCTAAGTTTACACGTCCTTATTTAAACAAGTTTCACTTAAAGGGAACCTGAGATGAGAGGAATATGGAGGCATTTATTTATTTTTAAAGAATGCAAATTTCATAGCTGTCCTGTACATCCTTTGCTACTAATACATTTAGCCACAGACCATGAACAAGAATGAAGATCACTATCCAGAGGCTCCCCTCTTCTGAGCTAACCAACTATCCTTTCATTTTTTTAATCACAGTTACACTTTAAACTAGAAGGGGTTGCAAATGATTTCTAAAAGCATTTGCCTTTCCATCAAACCAATATTCAGAAGATGGGCTGCAAACATCAGAAATTCAGCATCATTTCTACATACCCTAGGAATGGGCATCCTGCATGTATGCAGTTTGAAACAGACCAACAGAATTTCACCTTGGTGAGATTCTATAGGTCCATTATGGACCAGGAAGAGGAACAATGGCACATAACAAGCTTGAGCAGCTTCCAGCGGGTGGGGTTAGGAAAGAAACAATCTGCACCTTCAGTGGTGTTACGTACAGATCCAGTGTGCCAGGTCTCCGGCAGAGCTTGTAGGACACCTGTACACAAGGTAGATTCTCATTCGAGAAGTCACTGAACAGCCACCTCAGCCAAGTTACACCAAGTTACACCTACTGTGTGTATGGGGCTTTAGAATTGCAGCCCTTTAATTGAAAATAAGAATGCAAGAAAGTTGGATTTAACACTACTACACGTACCCTTATTCATACCATGTCATAAGATTATGACATTTAGGCTACTTTCATACTGGTGGCTTGCAATGCTCTCCCTGAAAAAAACAGAAATCGCAACAAACCCCAAACCTTATATCCTCTTTAACCATCTTCTAACAACTATCTAAACTCACCGCCTCCTCTCTCATCTCTAAATCTCGTCCCACTACATGCTCACTTGACCCCATTCCCTCTCACCTCTTTACTCACCTATTCTCTACCAACTCAGCTGCCTTAACCTTCCTCTTTAACCCTTCTCTTTCTCTCACCAAAGGCAGCTTTCCACCCACACTCAAACAAGCCCTTTTAACACCTATACTAAAAAAAAAACCCTTTTCTTCACCCCATTTCCCTGCCCAACTACCGCCCTATCTCTCTCCTCCTTTTCTCTTCCAAACTGCTTGAGTACCACGTCTAGTTTTACTTTGTCCATCACCTTATCACTAATTCTCTGTTTGACAACCGCCATTCTGGATTCCACCCCAGCCATTCATCCAAAACTCAGTAACCAATGACCTGGCAACTGCTAAATCTAAAGACCTCTACTCTATTCTCATCCACCTCGATCTCTCTTACACGTTTGACACAGTGCACCACCCTCCGAATACTCTCCGAATACGCAGATTAATTTCAGAAGCCATGCCATGCACAGCTATCAGATTCGCTGCTGCCCGCATGGAAAAATGCTGCGATTTGGACCGCGACAGCATTATCCCTTACTGCAGAGTTTCTTCGCACAATTTGCTTGCGGATAAACTCTGCGGTTTCAGCCCGATTTCCGCAGCAGTGGAAATGGGCCCTCAGGGTCTTGCAATCTCCATGCTGTCCTCTTATCTCACAGATTAGAGTCACTCACTCCGCCACCACCTCTTTTTCACAACTCCTCACTGTAGGAGTTCACCAAGGCTCAGTCCTCTGACTTTTTCTCTATCTACATTTATGGTCTTGGTCAGCTAATCAGTTCCCTTGGCTTCCAATATCACCTATACGCTGATGATACCCAAATCTACTTTTCAGCTCCTGACTAGAATACTCACTAGAATAATAGAAGCTTGTGTCCCTGACTGTCTCAATGCAATCTCCTCCTTCATGTCTTCCTGTTTTCTAAATCTCAATATGAACAACGCTGAAATAGTAATCTTTCCACCTAACAACTCAATGCCCATTTCTGTTGATGGCACTTCAATAACGCCTGTCCTCCAGGCTCACTGCCTAAGTGCAGTACTGGATTTGAGTCCCTCATTCAAACCACACATTGACAAACTATCCTCCTCTTTTTGCCTTCACCTAAAAAAACAACTCCCGCATCCATCCTTTTCTTACACAGGACACTACCAAACTTTTGGTGCATGCCCTGATTATTTCACAACGTTTAGCCCCGCTACAGTCCATCAACTCTGCTGCACGACTCATCCACCTCTCCTCACGCTTCTCCAGCCCTATCCCCCTCTGTCAGTCCCTTAACTGGCTGCCACTTACACAAAAGGACACAATTTAAAATCCTGACTCTCGCCTACAAAGCTCTTTACAACCTAGCTCCATCTTATCCAAACAAACTTATTCCAGATACCATCCTACAAGCAATCTCTGCTCTACTATCAATATTCTTCTGTCTTCCTCTCTGGTCATCTCTTTTCACTAGTGCTTACAGGCCTTCTCTCAATCCACTCCTTGCTTCTGGAACACTCTCCCCCTCAACACATCCATCACTCACCCACACTTACCCTTTTAGGTGCAATCTTCAGGTAAGCACACTCCCCTAACTAGTACACTTCCCTTCACGTACTGCCCAATCCCTTAAAGGGACACTTAAGGCTAGAAAAAGAAAATTACTTTTACTCACCTGGGGCTTCCACCAGCCCCCTGCAGCTGTCCGGTGCCCATGCAGTCTCGCTCTGATCCTCCTGGCTCCGCCGGCAGCTACTTCTGTTTTCGGTGACAGGTGTCGACAGGCCTGGGAACGCGAGTATTTCTTCACCTTCCTGGATGCAATAGCAGTATAGAGGGTGCTATTGCGGCCAGGAACACAAAGAATCACTTGCGTTCCCAGGCCTGCTGGCGCCTGTTACTGAAAACAGAAGTAGCTGCTGGCGGGGCCAGAAGGATCCGAGCGAGACTGCATGGGTACCGGACAGCTGCAGGGGGCTGGTGGAAGCCCCAGGTGAGTAAAACTTTTTTACTTATATTAAATCAGCGGTCTTCAAGTGACATTTCATCTGGCTATCTTCCTGTGACATGCATTAAGCCATATTCCATGCACAGGTGTGTCAGATGTTTGCGGGCCTTAAACTTAGATTGCTAAATCTAAAAAATCTCCCACCAAATGAAGTTAAAGTGAGGCCTCGCTTAGTCACATGTAAAGGGTTACTTTATTGTAGAAAAAACACAGCAGTCACAGACTGAATCAGAGAACTTCAAATAAAACACATTAAAAACACTTGGACCTCAAGGATTGACCTGGCATCCCCTGCATCCCACGCACGCATCACATCCATCCATACATGACATTCATCAATTGAGAAGCAATTGCATGCATTTGAAAACAACCTCAGAGCTCTGGGTGAGGAACTAATATTGACACAGCAGTCCAACACTAAATCCGATCTGAACTGAGAGAAAAATAGATGAATAGCTAGCCAGCTTCAAGACTCATTTTTGTGCAGGTTTCATAGGAAGAAAAACACAGTCCATTGCGTATGTGGGTTTGCAGACTTCACAAATCAACCACTTGAGACAACAGTAATAACCAGTTATATAGCACAGCAGCATCTATTATTCAGCCGGTATCTCTCATCAATGCCAGTTATAGAAAGCAAGCAAGTTAGTAAGCTGTTATAGCAATGGTATTAGTTTCATCAGCCAATTTGAGCACTGCATGATGCACTCTATACTGTCCAAGGGGAGAGTGCCCGTCTCTTACGTGTCCCAGTGGATCTGTGCCGGGTATTAGGACCATATGCATGCAAGCTTGATCATTTCAATGCTGGTGATGAACATCAGTGGCGCTGGATCGGCGCATCCACGCCGCAGCAGCGGCAATGGCGGCAAGGAGCAGTAGAAAATGCTCTCAGAGCGGCGTGGGCTCATACCAGTGGGCGAGGCCGGCCTCCTGTAGCTCCTCCCACCTACATGTTTCGCCCAATGGGCTTCATCAGGGTGAATGATGAAGCCCATTGGGCGAAACATGTAGGTGGGAGGAGCTACAGGAGGCCGGCCTCGCCCACTGGTATGAGCCCACGCCGCTCTGAGAGCGTTTTCTACTGCTCCTTGCCGCCATTGCCGCTGCTGCGGCGTGGATGGCCGATCCAGCGCCACTGATGTTCATCACCAGCATTGAAATGATCAAGCTTGCATGCATATGGTCCTAATACCCGGCACAGATCCACTGGGACACGTAAGAGACAGGGGCACTCTCCCCTTGGACAGTATAGAGTGCATCATGCAGTGCTCAAATTGGCTGATGAAACTAATACCATTGCTATAACAGCTTACTAACTTGCTTGCTTTCTATAACTGGCATTGATGAGAGATACCGGCTGAATAATAGACGCTGCTGTGCTATATAACTGGTTATTACTGTTGTCTCAAGTGGTTGATTTGTGAAGTCTGCAAACCCACATATGCAATGGACTGTATTTTTCTTCCTATGAAACCTGCACAAAAATGAGTCTTGAAGCTGGCTAGCTATTCATCTATTTTTCTCTCAGTTCAGATCGGATTTAGTGTTGGACTGCTGTGTCAATATTAGTTCCTCACCCAGAGCTCTGAGGTTGTTTTCAAATGCATGCAATTGCTTCTCAATTGATGAATGTCATGTATGGATGGATGTGATGCGTGCGTGGGATGCAGGGGATGCCAGGTCAATCCTTGAGGTCCAAGTGTTTTTAATGTGTTTTATTAGGAGTAAAACTTTTTTTTCTAGCCTTAAGCGACCGTTTAAACCTTAAAGTGGTCTGAAAGTCAGCATTTCTACTTTGCTCTAAAAGATTCCTCACAGCTTGAAAGCTACTTACCCATAATTTTTTTTTTTTTTTTTTTTTTTAGCAGAACATTACTGAAATGGTTAAACAAAGCACTTTGTCCTACTATTCAGCTTCAAATCCGCATCCAAACTAGTGATAACAGTATCTTTGTTTACATTCCAATGTTGTTACAATGTGTGCTTCAAATTGCTTCAGATGTAAACATACAAAGAACAGTAGTTCCCTAAATAGACCGCACCACTCATAAATAAATATATAATCATCTTTATTCACAAAATAGTATAAAAACACTTAAAAACAATAATGATAACCATGCATGGAAATAAACCAATATATATACATAATCAACAAAAACATGTGTTTCCACTCCACATACTACAAATGATAGCAAAATACATGAATGGCAATGTACATGAGTAAAATCCACTGCCAGTAAGGTAATATGAATGTATACCAGGAAGCCTCAGCAATACAGTGTGAATATATCCATAAATAACAAAAACATGTGAGGTAGATTCCCAAAAAGAGGGAGAAGATAGTGCAAAAAAAGCAATAAAGTGCAATATAGTGCAGAAGGTGCAAGTAAGCAGCATGTAAATGCTGAAAATAGGAAAGTGCATGAAGAGCAATATCATGTGACAAGGGATGCCAAAGAAGAAAAGAGCAAAAAGACAGTGTGGTCACCTAAGAGGCTCTCTTAGGTGACCATGCCCCACATCCCCTGCTGATTCATACTCTCGGTAAGCACCAGCATCTTGCTCCAGCGTTCACACGCTGTCTTTTTGCTCTTTTCTTCTTTGGCATCCCTTGTCACATGATATTGCTCTTCATGCACTTTCCTATTTACAGCAATTGCATGCTGCTTACTTGCACCTTCTGCACTATATTGCACTATCTTCTCCCTCTTTTTGGGAATCTACCTCACATGTTTCTGTTATTTATGGATATATTCACACTGTATTGCTGAGGCTTCCTGGTATACATTCATATTACCTTACTGGCAGTGGATTTTACTCCATTACATTGCCATTCATGTATTTTGCTATCATTTGTAGTATGTGGAGTGGAAACACATGTTTTTGTTGATTATGTATATATATTGGTTTATTTCCATGCATGGTTATCATTATTGTTTTTAAACTATTTTGTGAATAAAGATGATTATATATTTATTTATATGAGTGGTGCAGTCTATTTAGGGAACTACTGTTCTTTGTATGTTTACATTTTGGTTTATGAGTTCCTTTCTGCACACTCATTTTGGATTACCCAAATACTTTAGGGTGTGGTTGATGGTGCTTGCCCCTTGTGTGTTTTATTTCATATTGCTTCAGAGACACACACAGTTCAGAATAGCTCATTAAAATATGTTAATATATAATAAAAGCATTTTGAATAAAATGCAATGACAGCTATTAAGGCACGATAAACTATACTTTGGAAACTTGTAATTTGTAAACAGACAATATCACATATGCACAGAAGCAAATATGATAACTGTACGAGTAATAAAAAGTAGGAAAACACATTTTTATTGAATGTTATGTTGGAGTTTCAGACCACTTTAAGACTGTAAGGCCTTTTGGCCAGGGCTCTCTTCCCCTTTTGTCTCACAATGCTGTCTAACATGTGTGCATATCTTCCATGTGAAAATATGTAGTTCATTTGTAAACAGCATCATCTGTAATCCCCATTGTCTTGTTAATTGTTGTATTCTTTACTTTTTATTCTTATACCCTGACTTTTGTTGTACAGTGCCATGGAAGATGCTGGCGCTATATAAATCAATAGCAGCATGTGAAGCATACAGTACATAAAAAAATGCTTCACTGTAACTGTAAACGTGCATGGGGGATTCAAATAATTCATCAGGCAGTAAAGAAAAAGAAGAGGGATGGGAAATCTAACAATTTCCACATAAAATAAGTTGTTGCTTTTATGTTTGGGAGAGGAATCATATGCAAAAATTGCTCAATCGGTGATCTCATGCACAATGAATGCATTTCAGACTTGGCTTGGAATATCTGAATGCCCCTATGCAAGAAGAAGCCTACAGGAAAACCACTTTGAACAGGTTACAGACGACATTACTAGCCATCGTCTGTTCAAATAATTGTTCATTTTAGGTGATAAACAATGATGAATGCAGACCCTGTAGTACAAAAATCATCATGCAGAAAGAGGCCTGCAGTAACTAAACTGTACATGTTACCTGCCTTCCTTAAGTGTGAGGGGGAAGGCTTTTTTTGACATTTTGCAGGAAGCAGAAGAGTTTACACAGAACAGAGAGTCATTTTGACCGGGTTCACCCATCCCCCAGTTCTCTCCTCTTGCATGAAAATCATCCAGTCTGAGAGCGGTAGTGTATAATGAGGTATACCAGTTTTTGTGAGAACAGAAAAAAAAATATTTTCCCCACATCTGTTCTATATCCAAATGTATAAGTTTTCAAATGGACACTAATCAGGGGCATTGCTAAGGTTCCAGAAGATGAGGGGCACATCTGGGCTCTATGTGCATTGTGCCATGGTAAAACGTGGCCGAACACACTGTCCGTGAGCCAGAAAATGGACTAACAAATGTATTTGAACTTCAGTTACACTGAAGGCACTGTATCAACAGACCATGTATATTACTGGGAAAAAGAAAGCTCCTCATGTCACAGTAACACAAACGCCTCTAAGAAAAAAAAACGATACAAAAAAACCCCACAATGAATACTCATAATTTACTAAACAAGTTTGACAGGAAAACGGAAAAGATGTGCAGATATTACCACCAATGCAGGCAGCTATCAATGACATGCATATACCAATGACAGGCAGACAGTGACAGGAAGTAACTGACTGATAGTTAGGCAGGTGGTGATAGGTATGCAAGGACTGGCATGGCAGCACTTGCCCACCAAATCAAGCTTGTGGTTCCCCAGATCCCATGCTTTTCTCAAATGTCAGTGCTGAACCTCATGTTTCTCCTCCTACATCAGTGAGGAACCTGATACTAGCACTCCAGTACGTACCGCTAACTCCATCACGGGGGGGGGGGGAGGGAGAGAGATTCAAGCAGATCCCTCACCTGATCGGATAAGGAACAGAGTGGGATATATCTGTTGGCCATACTGACCAGTGTATGGACAGACTTAAGGACGTTATTAACAAACATGGGTGGGAACAGTTGTATGGGGTCCACAGATGTCTACATGAATGACAACCAATATACTTTTTTATATAAAGTGTTCTGAAGATACTTTGTTTTCTATCAAAACAGATGTTTTAAAAGAATAAGATTAAAAGTAATTATTTTTTCTTGTTGCACATTCTATGCATGTGTGTTTTAATCATCCTACAAACAATGAAACAACTTAACCCTCAAAAGCATCTGTGAGACCTTACATTTTCCCTTCTTTGATGGAGTTTCTGTTGCCAAAATTGCAAAGAGGAAATAGAACAGAGAACATCCAGGCAATTATACAAAATAACAGTTGGCCGCAGTTTTAAATGGAAAGAAAATTATATAAGTAATAAAATGACTAGTGCAGCACTGGCAAAATTAATTTATTACAGTAAGCTGGAATTCCCATTGGCATTTTCTGTTAGAAATCCTCGAGGAGGTCTAAAGTCTGTTATGACCAGCTAAGAAACTGAAATACTGTAAACCATAGTTTACTAAGTGTTCTAGAAACATTGTTATTTATTTAAGTATTTATATAGCGCCAACATATTACGCAGCGCTGTACAGAGTATACTGTCTTGTCACTTACTGTCCCTCAGAGGGGCTCACAATCTAGTCCCTACCTAGTCATATGTGTCTATGTATGTATCACGAAGTGCATGTATCATAGTCTAGGGCCAATTTTTTCAGGGGGAAGCGAATTAACTTAGCTGTAGGTTTTTGGGATGTGGAAGGAAACTGGAGTGCCCGGAGGAAACCCACACAGACACGGCGATAACATACAAACCCCTTGCAGATGTTGACCTGGCTGGGATTAGAACCCGGGGACTCAGCGCTGCAAGGAGAGAGCGCTAACCACTTATAAGGAAGAAACAGAACATATATAGTGTGTGTTAGTCTTAAGTCCTATATGCTAGTGTCCCTGCAAAGTACCATATTCTTCAGACTATAGGACGCACCTAGGTATAGACGACAAAAAAAAAAAAAAAATCAGGGAAAAACCTAACACACTAAACCTGGTGCGTCTATAGTGCTGGGGCGTCTTATGGACCTATTCCAACTTGTCACTGCTTGCTGGAGTTGGCTGTGCAGCACTGCTGCTCAAGCACTCTGCACAGCAGCCAATCACAGCAAGGCTTTCCCACACTTCCGAAGCTCCCACAGCCACCAGCAGTGCCTGCTCTGTGGATTGCTTGAGTTGGGGGATCAGAGAGGCCACCATGCTGCTTCCGGCCTTTTGTCTGCCTCATAGCACAGACTCCACATGTAATCTGGTATTTGCACTGACCATGTGGATGCTGGTGTCATTGTCGGGTTTGTCCAGGGATGGGAGCGCTGTTGCGGGATTTGTGCCATTCTATGCCAATCACATTGAGGCACATGAGCCCATATTCCCTTCAATAGGTGCCGACAGCACCTCGGGTGGGCTGATTTTGGGCAGGGGGTGGAAGAGTTGTAGCGTGGTTGGCGCCATCCTGCGCCAATCACATTGAGGCACATGAGCCCACACTCCCTCCAATAGGTGCCAAAAACACCTTGGGTGTGCTCATGTCTCTTGCTATTGGCCAGATTAAGGATGGTGCATGGAGCCAGGATGGAGGGCAGCAGGACGGAGCGTGGAACATAGGGACCTGGAGCAAGGCTGGCTCAGTAAGGGCTTCCCTGCACACTCTGCACCAATATACATTTTGACTATAAAGGTACGTACACACGCACTACTTCCACCAACGACGGGTCCGTCAGACCCTCCCGCGGGGTTCAGCCGACAGTAGCGTGTTTGTACGCATTGTCGGCAGACTGATAAGGCTGTTTCTAAACGATCTGCTGAGTGTGATTCTTCTAAAATTGGCCACGGAAAGTCCTCCGGTCCCAGTGTACTGCACATGCACGGCCTGGCTGCACACGCCCCCATTGCGTACCTGTGGCCAGGAGCGTTCTACGGCTGTGCAGTACTACAGTGCAGGCGCAGAATGCTCTTGGACTGCACCTGTGCCAACTGGAGGACATTTCTGGGCCAGTTTCAGAAGATCCAGGAGGTTTCTCAGGTAAAATTTAAGTTTTTCTTCAAGTCTTAGGGCATACATGTCAAATTCTGGCCCGGGACCCAAATCTTACATGCAAAACCATAAAATGTGTCCCTCAAGTGGTTTTCCCACTTTGCATTATTTTTGGCCCACTCTAGACCACCAAGGTAAGTAATACTGGAGGTAAAGCCCTAGATAACCAGGAAAACACTAGATAACAGGAAACTGTATAAGGGAGGAAGGGGGCCACTAGACACCAGGGAACTGTACGGGAGGAAGCACCATTAACCTCTTGTCGACCGCTCCACGGCAATTGGCGTGAATGCGGAGGCAGCCCCAGGACCACTCCATGCCGATTAGTGTGAATGGCCTTCAGCGGGTCTAGCAGGAGATCGCGCACGCCAATGCACGAGCATCTCCGCATGGAAGGCGGAGTTAGACTCCGATGTCTAATAAGTCTGTACAGCACTGCGATCTAAAGCAGCGCTGTACTGGGGACAGCTGTGTGACACGGCTGTCCCCCTGGGGGAGACAGGAGCGATCCGCTGTCATAGGCTGCTGCTGGGAGGGAGGGATCTGAGAAGAAAAAAAAAAGTAAAATAATAAAAAAAAATAAAAAAAAAAAAAATAATAATAATAATAATAAACAACCTGGGAGCGATCAGACCCCACCAACAGAAAGCTCTGTTGGTGGGGAGAAGGGGGGAATCACTTGTGTGCTGAGTTGCACGGCCCTGCAGTGAGGCCTTAAAGCTGCAGTGGCCCATTTAGAGAAAAAGTACCTAGTCTTTAGGGGGGTTTAACACTGCTGTCCTTAAGTGGTTAAACACTAGGGGACTTTATAAGGGAGGGAGGTGGCCACTAGACATTGAAGTTGGCCTGCGACTTGGTTTCAGTGTGCAATACCAGCCCACTCTATATTTGAGTTTGACACCCCTGTCTTAGGGCCTTATGATAGTTTCACACTGCATCCATTACGGTATGGACGGTATGGTGAACAATACAATCACATCATAATGTGATGCAATTATATTGCAATGGTAGCTTCACATCTGCACGTTAGTGGTGCGGCATTGGTGGATTCCATTGGAGTGACGTGCATTTATCAGACAACTTACATGATTGCAGTTGCAGTGAAGCATATTTTCTGTGTACTGTATGCTTCACTGTATGTGTCAAATTGCAGTCATAAAACTTGATGTGGCTTTTAAACATGATTGTGATCCTACTTTTCAGGATGCACAACATGAGAAAGTACCCTAATTAAAATGTGATCCCATTATTTCTAAGCAGCTATATATTTAATTTCTGCACTTCTAACACTAGCATGTTAACCAGTGCACCATTAATACAGTGAAACCAGTCCAGCATAAAAATATCACAGCATTTTGCAATGCAATTTTAGGAAAAATATGTGTTCCCTCCTTCTAAAAGTCAAGATGCTGTCTGTTCCATTGCACTAACCGACATTTGTTCTTAAAATACCATTTTAATGTTGGAGCTTTGGTTTGTAGTGGTTTTCTAAAAACAAGGTTCTAGTTATAAACCAGACCATACCAAGCTGAAATGGTAAACTGCACACAGTCACTTTATCTTTTTGGTTTGTGCTGTGAGTAAGTGTCTAGAAATGCATGTCTGCAGTACTGTATGTAGAACAATTTCAGCTTCAGTTTGTCCTGCCAAGTCATGGCAAGCACTAATTATCTATTATCAGGAAAATAAATTCCAGAAGTTGATTTACTGCAAGGTGAACTTCAGGCTGCACTCAGGAGCCTTCAATGACACTGGGTGTTCACTATGTGTTTCCCAGCCACTGCTATGGAGCTGTATGCTAGTCTAGATGAGCGTTTCTCAACATCACTACATCACGTAACACTGTATGAAAGACTGAGTAATTCTCTATTGTGAATAGTATTATCTGAAGTACCCAAATGACACATACATATTTGTTATTCAATATTTCTGTATGAAAGCTTTTTAAACATTCATTCATGCTTTTATTGAACTAAAAATACATATTTAGACTTATTTATGCATTATTTAAAAAAAAAATCCAGAACCCACAGTTCAAGATTGACTACCAAAAGTTTGAGTGCCTCCGGAAACCAATCCAAGTACCCCTGGTGTACGCATGCCACCTGTTGAGAACCCAGGCTTCCAATCCGCTTCAGAATCATGTTTGGCCTTCAAATCTATACACAAGTCCTACCCGATCTACATCTCTGACTTGGTTAGCAGATACACACCTGGTTGCCCACTTTGCTCCTCCAAAACACCCCATGCATCTCGCACTCCCATGCACGACTATAGGACTTCACTAGAGCTGCCCCCATCCTGTGAAATTCTCTCCCACTGACCATCAGGCTTGCCCCCTCCTTCAACACCTTTAAACAAGCTCTCAAAACTCACCCTTTCAAGGTGGCCTACCCCACTCAAAGTTGCCTCAACTCGCTCTGCTGAGAACGTCTCGATGCAGCCCCCTCCTTTCGTATCACCATCCCCTCCCTCTAGATTGTAAGCCTTTGGCAGGGCCATCTCTCCTTGAGTATTATTACTTTCCCAGAATAATGTGAACTTGTATTATTGGGACTACCACTCCAGTGTATGATCTGGCATTGTATTACTATCAGTATTGTGTTGTGTATCATATTACTCATAACCTGTACTGTTTTGTCAGTCACCTCTGCTATTATCTGTAATCCTATGTATTTTACAGCACTGCGTAATATGCTGGTGCTATATAAATCCAAATAATAATAATAATAAGCTCTAGATAAAGGCTGAAGTGATCAGCAACAAATAGCTCTGGATTTTTTTTTCACAGCCATCACGAGTTTTATACATTTGGAACATTCTGCACAAGGCTGACATTTTGATTACTTTTTTCACCTTTGCAATTGTGCGAATGACCACAATGTGTCAAAGTAATGGACCTGAGCAGCCTGCATGTCCCAAAAAAGCTGAAATCAGTCATCCATTGGCTGCCTTTCATTCAAGTAGATCCTATAACTGTCCATTTTTATCCTTTGTATTATAGTATTTGACTTTATTTTATGTTGAAGACATACCTCTGATGTACTTCTGTGTCTCCTCCAGAGGTGAAACTCTCTACACATGTCCCATGACCGCTGTGTCCTTTTGTCACATTCCTCTAACTTGGCATGGTAAAGTCAGGCATAAATCATCATCATTGATGCCCACAAGGAGCAACATGTGGAGACTTATGGCCCATACTCATGGACTACATAAGTGGCCTGTCGCCAGCACACGTGAGCGTGTTCGCGACAGGCCTGCGACAGCTCGTCGCCAGCTCCCTCCGCGTACACACGCAGAAGAGGAATCAGCTGTGCGACGGAAGCTGTCGCCGACGTTCCTCCCCCCTCGCCGGAAGCGCCGTCTATTTGCAATTATGTTGCTGTCGCTAGTCCGCATACTCACGCGGACTAGCGACAGATGCGGCGGAGTTACGGCGGCAACTGCCTGGCGACATCAGCGACGAGCGACGGTTCGGTGTGCACGCCCGTGCAACGGCTCATACTCACGGGCGACCTGTCGCCGCAACACGCGGAAAAATGTTGCTTGCCTTAGTGGCTCCACACCAAATACTATGTGTGCCACACACTTTACTGGACTCTGGAACTTGTCAAACCATTATATTTTAGGAGCAAACTACATCTAGGAGAAGAAACTATGCCAAGACTGAACACTAAAAACACGAACAAACTTGGAAGAGTAAGTATATAAAACCACAGCTGTAAAATGTTCATTTCTCTATGACTTCACCTCATGCTGGCTTTCCGCTTAATCATCTGTGACTACATGCAGTTGTTATAAAGCTACAGGATGTTTAACCATTGATAGTTAAAAACAGTTATCTCCCTGAGAAAAAAAAACTGAACTGTGAACCTACAATCCATGTAATAAGTCAGTTAAAGAGAAACTCCAACCAAGAATTGAACTTTAGCCCAATCAGTAGCTGATACCCCTTTTACATGAGAAATCTATTGCTTTTCACAAACAGACCATCAGGGGGCGCTGTATGACTGATATTGTGGTGAAACCCCTCCCACAAGAAACTCTGAGGACCGTGGTACTCCTGGCAGTTTCCTGTCTGTGAACCTTGTTACATTGTGTGAAATAGCTGTTTACAGCGGTTTCCAATTGCCAAAAAAACATGCAGCAGCTGCATCACCTGCCAACAGTAAAAATGTCACCATGTAATAAATGTCAGAATGTAAATCAGGGATTTAAAAGATTTTACAATGGGCAAACACTGACTAAATCATGTATACATAATTATTGTAAAAATGAAGCACTTTTTTATTACATTATTTTGACTGGAGTTCCTCTTTAAAGAGAACCAGAGATGAATCACCCTCTTGTATTTTACCTTATATATCAGTGGGAACATGACAGTAAACACCTAATCTGCTTTGTTTCATTGTTCTCTGTTTAATCTGACTGTTATCACCTCTGATAAGAATCCCTGACTGAGCACTCAGTCTAGCTTTGCTACAGAAAGATTATAGCTGAGTCTGTCTTTTCTTGTGTCTTTTCAAGCTCAAGCCTGCCCCCTTGTGGCTCTGCTATAATGACTCAGCTATAATTATTCCCTGCAAAGCCAGACTGAATGCTCAGTCCGGGATTCTTATCACAGCTGATAACAGACACTTTTAGCAGTGAGGATGAAACAGAGAGCATGGTAAGGGTTTTCTCTAATGTTCTTACTGATATATATGGTAAAATACACAAGGGTTATTCATCTCTGGTTCCCTTTAAGGAGAAAGTGAATATGTCGTTCTACTCTACGGTATTTCTACAAAATGTAAGATTTGCTTTTCATTTGGCATTGCAGGTTTCAAGCAGTCTAGGCTGACATTATAAAACCTGGTCCTTCTGTAACTAGTCCCATCACTCCCACGCCGCCCGCAGCTTCGGGAACCTGGTCCCGTCGCTGACATCAGTCACGGCCAGCTACGAAGGAGAAGTGCGCTCTTTGCGTATCTCTTCAGCAGCTGCTGGAGAGATACGTAGAGGTCACACTTCTCTCACGTCAGCTCTGACTGACGGAAGTGCGAGGACCCGGTTTCCGAAGTTGCGGGCAGCGGCGTGGGAGCGATCCGAGCATCCGCTGGAGGAAGACCCAGGTATGTATAAAATCTTTTTAATTTTGCAGCTCTGGTACACTTTAAAACAGAAGGTATCTGCGATTACTCAGATGTCTACGACGATGCATAACCGCTGGGTATGCAAATAATCCTTTGCTGTCCTGTGAGCTAACCACACCTCCAGAACAGCTGGAATACAATGATATGTCAGCTAGTTAATAGTACAAAGCAACAATAATCCAACATGAATACAGACTGTAGTAACAGGGCTTTTTGGTCCTTTGTAGCCTTTTACACAGTCTGATGAGTTCTGGTTCACCATGAGCTTGCTGGGTAATCTGTAACTTTTTGTTAATAGCATAGCCAAAAGCTGTAGTGCTATACTACAAAGGTTAAAAACTAAATGTGCCATTTTACAATGGCCATAAATGTATGTTATACTAGGATAAAAGTTTTATGTACTCATAACATTAGAATATTGAATTTTAAAGACACTTTAACAGCTGAAGTGCAGACAGTAATAAAGATGCATGTGCAGATATCTAAAGTGTGTCCAACTGACTATGGGGCCAGTACTAAAACATTAATGAGATTGTGGTCGAGTGGCTGGTTGGAGCCGTCTCAGACAAAAGTCTAGCGTAAGTGCAGGTGTATGCCAAGGTCGATTGATCATCCAACATTCCAGATTTTTAGCCAATAATCAGTGGCTGAGTCTACTCTACCCCCTTTTTGCCTTGCCCGCAGAAGCCACTCCATGTTCCTCCTTCTCCTCTATAGAGACCTCATTAAAACAAAAATCATATTTGTATGGGGATTTTCTCTTGGACTCAAAGTACTTTGTAAGGCAGCCACTCTGGGCGCGCTCAGTAAGCACTAGCAGTGTTTGGGAGTTTTGCCCAAGGACTCCTTACTGAATAGGAAGAGACAAGATTCAAACCCTGGTCTTCTATGTCAGAGATTGTGCCCTTAATCAGCACACTATCCAGTCTTTAGAGCCCTGCAGTGCAGGGGGGAAAGGAGCAGAAGCGACGTGTGCAGGGGAACGATTGTGGACCCCTCGGGTGTTGAACAGGCCACAGCGTCTAATAGACGCTGCGGAAGTTCTCTCCCAGCCACCTGCAGCTCACCTCAGCCTGCAGGAGTCTTCGGGAGGCAGAGCAGGGCTACAGGAAGATGGCATCCGAAGCCCTGCACTGAAGACTATTTGTGTCTCCAGTGCAGGGCTTTGGGCGCCATCTTCCCATAGCCCTGCTATTCCTCTCAGCGCTGAAGATTTGCTGCGGAAGGATCGTTGGGGGAGCTGCGCGCCAGAGGCCAGCCGGAAGAGGAGGCTTCTGCCAGGTGAGTAAATTGTTTTTTTTGCAGGTGCATTATTTTTTGGTGAAATGCTGCCCACTTTACGATTTCTTTCTGGTGAAATGCTGCCCACATTACGATTTTATTTCTGCTGAAATGCTGCCCACATTATGATTTTTTTCTGCTGAAATGCCGCCCACTTTACTATTTATTTCTGGTGAAATGCTGCCCACATTACGATTAATTTCTATTTAAATGCTGCCCTTATTACGATTAATTTCTGGTGAAATGCTGCCCACATTACGATTAATTTCTGGTGAAATACTGTCCACTTTACGATTATTTTATGGTGCAATATTGCTGCATTACGATTATTTTATGGTGAAACGCTGCCCCACTACAATTATTTTATAGTGAAACTCTGCCCGTATTACGATTATTTGGCACCTATCCAAATTTTCGCAGGGGGACCAGTTATTTCTAGTTACACCCCTGATGAGTTTCAATGTGTATGAACTGGCCAACGACCTTCCCCCACTGTTCCCCTGCCTCAGCCCTGGGAGTGACACATAGCCCATGGCAACAGCTGACACACCACTGCTTAACAGACCAAACGCACTGTCAGTAACAGCATCTTTGGACCAGTGAAAGCCATGCATAAAAGTAACATATCACCTATTGCCAAAGCACAAGGCATACGTTTACAAGTGGGAGAAAGTTACACTAAGGTCACCAGTTTAACTTACCTGGGGCTTCTTTCAGCGCCCTATACCTGTCCTGGTCCCTCGCTGTCTTTCCCTTCTTCTCCCTTCAGCCTCTAGTAAATTTATGTCCATTTCTAGGTACAATAATATAAAATAGGTTCCCCAGGCTTCCTTTAAGCATATGAAAATTCATGTTGTGTAAAACATTTTTTACAGAAAAACAATTCTACATAAAAGGACCAACCAGTCCACAACAGCTGCATGTGCGTTGGATTAGCATGGCTCAGTAAAATCAATGGGCTGTAGGCACACTTTGCACTCCAGTGGCCCTAAAAGTATGTACAGCTTTTAGGAATGCAGAAGAGTCCCGGTTACCCAGAGCTCAACTAACTAGCACAAATCGCCGGCAGTACTCACAATGGTAAAGGCCAACTTCTTAGGGTGTTTGTGGCCTCTGCTGTGATTAAAGACTGGGTTCAATGGCTCCCCCAAGGTTGATATACTTTCAATTACTGTATTTTAACATTTAACACAAAGTTCATGGTTTGTATATAGAGTGAGGTATAGTACTTTATTAGCTAGGCCCTTTTTAACATTGAGTCTCAAGCAACCACAAAGAACAGTTATCCAGCATCAGACGATCACTGCCAGTGCCGGATAACTTAGTTGCATATTTAGTAATTATGCATCATGGGAAAAAATAAATTATATAAAGGGCCTCTCTTGACATCTAATCACAGCCAGTACACACCACTACATGATGCTTAGTGGCTGAGTTCCAACGTGGTCACATAGGGGAAAGGGGTCCTTTCCCGTTCCTCTCATCCCCTCGCAGGCTCCTCCGTTCAAATTTCCCACCGTGGGAGGCTTTGGAAGTCTTCAGGAGCCCGAGAAAACTTCAGAAGCCCACCCACAGTGGAAGAGAGCAGTCTGCTAACAGAGGAGCCAGCACAGGAACGATGAGAAGAGGAGAAAAAGGCACTCTCTCCTTAGGTAAGTATGTTTTTTTTTAGCTTCAGACTCCCTTTAACATTTGCTATAATTCACAAAGCCCTGTTTGATTTTTAAACCATATTTTAAAGTTAATAATAATATCTGGTTTTATAACAGATTTGCCTGTAGGCTAGTGACGCATCTGTAAAGAACTCGGCCCTGAACTATTGCCAGAGGAATCGAGTCCCTGCAGTTGATAGTAACTGTAAGTAAGGACACCACAACAAACAGTAACTAAATAAAGACCATCTGTAAAAAAAAAAAAAAAAAAAAAAAAAAAAAATCTTAAATTACTTAAAGGATACCACAACTGACATGTGGCATAATGAGATAGACATGGGTATGTAACTATGCTGTGTTCCTTTTTTTCCTTTCTCTGCCTGAAAGAGGTAAATATCAGGTATGTAAGTGGCTGACTCAGTCCTGACTCAGACAGGAAGTGACTACAGTGTGACCTTCACTGATAAGAAATTCCAACTATAAAACACTTTCCTAGAAGAAAATGGCTTCTGAGAGCAAGAAAGAGATAAAAAAGGGGGAAATTCTTATCAGTGAGGGTCACACTGTAGTCACTTCCTGTCTGAGTCAGGACTGAGTCAGCCACTTACATACCTGATATTTACCTCTTACAGGCAGAGAAAGAAAAAAAGGAACACAGCATAGTTATTTGTGTGCTAGGCACTGTACATACCCATGTCTATCTCATTATGCCACATGTCAGTTGTGGTATCCTTTAAACCGAATCTGAACGAAAATAATAATAATAAAAAAAAACACTTAGAGGGAAGCCTCTGGCTACTCAAGAGGCTTCAACGATCCTCCACCGACCATACTTTGTGCCTGCATACACAGAGAGAAGCACGACTGCAAGCACTACATGTTCAATACATGTTTATATCCACTGAAAAAAACAAGGTTTAGCCCATCTTTTAACATATTGCAGCTGTCCCAATTAGAATCAGTATTTTACTGAAGCTTGCACAGTACTTTAAAGCTGTTCAGTTTCACTATAAAGAGTAACTTTTTGTTGATAATGTTTGAGCTCCAATCTTGAGAATCACCATCTGGGAAGCATAAACTGCCTGCATCACCAAAGTTCTAGCCAAGATTTTCAATTCTGCTATTAATTATAGGCTGAAAAAATTAAAGAAAACCTTTTTTCCTTTCACATGAGCATTAAGTAAAGACACTGAGGCTTACCATATAACCACATTTCATTCTCACATTAGCCTTACATTATTACAGCTTTCTAGAGAACATATAAGACAAAGTTAACAAACAAAAAAAAGAGGAATGGATGCAGCATTGGGTCAGTGTGATCCCAGTGCAGTGGCCAAGATGATCTAGGAAGTTCACTAAGGGGGTAGGGTCATGTGGGAAAAATATAGAGGGGCTATGGAATCGGAATAATGTTTGGGTACCTGGAGTCGGTAAAAAGTACACCAACCCCAACTTCAATTAAATGTAAACTATAATTAAAGTAAACTTGTGACGGCGAAATGAAAATCATTTATGCTCACCCGGGGCTTCCTCCAGCCCCATGAGCACCGAAGCGTCCCTTGCCTTCCCTTGAGTGCCACCGTTCGGCTGCAATTAGCCCCGGTAATCTACTTCCGATGGCTCTTCTGCGCATGCGTGGAGGGGCTGAGCATGTGCAAAAGAGTCAACTCTTGCGACGGAGTCAGATTACCAGGGCTGGATGCGTCCAAACGGAGGCACTTGGGCGGACGGCAAGGGATATGCATCCCTTGCCATCCTCCCAAGTGCCTCCGTTTGGACGCACATTAGCTCATGGGACAGGAGGTACCCTCGGGTGGGTATAAAATCTTTTTATTTCGCAGTCACAGGTACACTTTAAGGCCTGGAACCCACTGAAAACCGCAAACGCAAAACGCAACCGCTAGCGTTTTGTCTGAGCGGTTTGCAAGCGGATTCATGCGCGTTTTGGGTCGTGTTTTGCAACATTGTATTTTTTTCCCCAGCGGGTGCCTAGCGTTTTGCGTTTTTATCCTGATTGGTCCTGTGAATTATTTTTCATTTTGTTACAGTGTGCTGAACCGCAAAACACTAGCAAAACCGCTCAGTTTAGGTTTTGCTGAGCGTTTCCGCTAGCGGTTCAATACTTTACATTGAAGTGCTAACGCTCCCAAAATGCTGCACGTCCTGCGTTTGCGTTTCTGAGAAACGCAAACGCTCCTGTGGAAGTTGCACCATCCATTAACATTAGCCCAGCGTTTTGGCAAACTGCTAGCGTATCGCAGTGCTGCCAAAACGCTGCCAAAAGCGCTCCTGTGGGTTCCAGCCCTTAGGCTTCTTTCCCACCAGGACGTTGCGTTTTAGGGGACGTTATAGGTTGCATATCGTGCCCCTAACGCAACGCCTGGTGGTGCTGGAGAAGGAACGCTACCAAGAGCTGCATTATGCAGCTCTTGGTGCGCCTTTTTTGTGCTATGTGATGCGGAGACCACGTGATCCACATCACGTGGTCCCGCCAGCCAATCGCCGCACAGAGCGGCCGCTCCAGGAAGTAAACACTGCACGTCATAGTGCAGTGAATATTAATTAGCCATGTGGCTGGCCGCGGAGAAGGAGGGGAGACCTCCTCCAACATCACTGAGCATGTGCAAACAGTCTATAACGCACGTATAACGCACTGCATGCAGCACTTTCTTTTAACCTGCTGCGTACAATGTAACGCAACGTAGGCACTGTGAACAGCCCATTGATTTTTCATTGCTGTGCGGTGGGCTGCGTTACAGGCTGCACTAACATGCGCCTGTAACGTCCCACTGTGAAAGCAGCCTAAAAGTGAAAATATGATAAACTGTTCTATTTCTCAGAAAATAGGAATTATATATATTAACTAGTAAAAAGGCGCGCCTGTTGAAAACCGGGCGCTAGGACACGTCCCCGACCCCCAGCAATGTGTGTACACATCCCGACTGCCCATCCACCATTGCTGTCCAAAGTATATGCACACAGGGAGATGTTGCTCACTTGGCAGTTGGAAAAAGCTGTTATTTCCCACAATGCAATGAGGTTCACAGATAGCAAACTGTCAGCTCTGGAAGCAGACACACACACACACACACACAAACAGGGACATGGGACGCAGAGACACTTGCAAATTATTATATAGGACTAGTAGACCCAAGCCCGTTTAAAAACGAGCTCTAGGTCTTTTTTTTTTTACCGCCGCCGGTCACTGCACATGCGCATACACCAGCCACGCGCGCCCGCCGCGTACCCACTGCGCTCGCCCGCACACAACAGCACGCCCACCCACCTCGCTCCCTGGTCCCTTCCAGCTGTTTGTTACTGCGCACATGCGCAGTAACAAAATAACAGGGACAGCTGCTGGACGCAGCGACAGTAGGGGATTATTATAGAGGACTAGTAGACCTAAGCCCGTTTCAAAATGGGCTCTTGGTCTGTGTTGAATCCCCTCCCCTCTCCTCGTAAACGCCGAAGTCACCGCGCATGCGTGCGCCCGCGCACACACCCGCCCCGCACCCCCTGCGCGCGCACGCTGCCCGCTCGCCGCGTGTGCACATCGCCTGCTCGCCACGTGTGCACACCGCTCGCCTGCCGCGCCCACCCTCCTCAGTCTCTGCGTCCATCCCTGCACATGCGCAGTAGCGCAATACACGGGACACACGGATACACACACAAACAGGAAGTGCAGGGATGGGACGCAGAGACAGTTAGGTTTTATTATAGAGGATAATACCGGTGCTTAGTCCACAAAAATGAATTAAACCAATCAAAAAACAAGTTACTTGTGGTGCTGCAATAAAGCAGTCACAGTATTTTTCAAGTCAGATATAACAGATCAGATTGTGATTCTATATCTGATGTGTACACAGGAATATTTTATACAATAAATAGCATATCTGCTGTAAGAATAAAGCCTGATGTGTAGTGTCACTAGTAGGGATGATCAATGAGATGTAAATAATTCTGCATTGATTCTGAGTCACACACGTTGTATGCAAATTAAGGCACTCCCTTTGCTTGTAAAAATCAATTCATTTGATATGTTAAATCTGGGGTTCGGGACTACAAATTAAGTTACACAGTAGTTCTATACTCTACATATGCACTCCCTGCAGAGCTGTTGTAAAAGTGCAGAGGTGCTGTCTATCAAAAACGTTGTATCCAGCGCAGATATGGGCACAGTCGGCACCACCAGGGACCGTAATAGGAATTATGGCTATAGCGGAGCACAGTGAGTAACTTCTGTGCCATCAGAAGACAGAGCTGAAGTTACTTTTAAAACACTGTAATTCAGCCGCCAGCAATAGGCTTTTTTTTTTTTTTTAAATACAGAGTCTCTTTAAATTATTCCTGGCTGGGGTTTAACAACAGTACTCATTACCTATTAGGAGTAGAGCTGTGCAGAAATTCCCACCTTGGTGCAAGAATAATTGTGCAAGGCAAAGGGTTTTGTCATTTACCATATATCCTGGGCTATAGGTTGAAAAATTTAAATCCAACTCCCTAATGAAAAGTATAGGGGGTCGACTTATTTACGAGTCAGAACTTAATTTCTCACTTATAGGTGTGGTGGATGCCCGCTTCTCTCTCTCCCCTCTCTCTCAGCAGCCAGCCCACTGTAGGCCGCGAGGTCCCCCAACATCCTCCTGGCTCCTCTCCCGGTCCCACTGGCGACTCCGTTAATTGGCGACTTCTGCCCAAAGTTGCCAGTACGAGTCCCCCCGCTGCGCATGTTACACGTCATCAAGCCGGCCGCTACGGGCCACCACGGTGGCTTGCGTGAGAGTCCTCGGTGGTCTGAATCCCCCCCGTTGCTGAGTGCTGTGCTCAGCAACGGGGGGGGGGGGGGGGGGGGGGGGCGGGAAACAGGCCACCGAGGACTCTCACGCAAGCCGACATGATGGCCATTGGGGCCATGCAGCTTGTCTTCCTGTATTATGGCCGCACAGTAGCCGCCCATATGATCAGCAACAATGCCTTGTCACTAATCTTCGGGGCAGGAGCGCTCAGTGACGAGGGACATCATACAAGCGAGGGAAGTCTCAATAGGAACCTGAGGCTCCCTGCTCTAATAGGATCCTGAGGCTCCCCGCTCTTTAGGCAAAGATCTAATCATGTACAGCTCAGGGATACTTTAATCTCCTTCTTGATCAAAGGCCCTGTTCACAGTGCGCCGTTTCATTGCAAAATAATTCTGCAGGTCAACTCACTGCCTATACAGTTCTATGGGCCAGTTCATATCTCCGCGTTGTAAATGATCGCATCAGGGCTGGCCTTAGGTTTCACAGCGCCCTGAGCGAAACCTGATTTTTGTGCCCCCCCTTCATCCTCTTCCCACATGCATATACACACACGCACATATACACACACAGGCCCATATGCAATTCCCCTTTTCTCCTGAGATATCTCCTAGGACAGCGGTTCCCAACCTTTTTTGACATTGTGACATCACGCCAAATGCTCAGATCTTTGTGTCACGTATGTTTAATAGAAAATATACTAGTAATACTATACTATTAATAACCATGAATGGATGGAAAGAGTGCATTATCCTGAATACACTTCAAAATGAAGGCTAGAACCTTTCAGGAATATTAATAAAAACAATCAGTGGGACAGTTAGCCGCCGCCCCCCCTCCCCCTCAGAATGATAGCACAGCACTGACAATTTGCGCCAAGCGTTATAGCCACAGTGCGCCCCCCCCCCCCCCAAAAAAAAACCCGCCCTCAGACTCAGTATAGGTAGGTAGCCAGGTATAGGTGCCCCCAGTATAGGATCTCATGTGTAGGTGCCCTCAATATAGGTTGCCAAGCATAGCTGCCCCCAGTATAGGAAGTCAGTTGAAGGTCTCCATCCCCCCCCCCCATAGGTAGCCAGGCGTAGGTGCCTCCAGTATAGGTAGCCAGGTGTTGGAGCCCTCAGTAAAGCTATAGGTGCTTTCAGTATAGGAAATCAGGTGTAGGTGCCCTCAGTATAGGTAACCAGCTATAGGCGCCCCCTTGGAAGCTGGCGTCCTGAGCGACCGCTCATATCAAAGGCCGGCTATGGATCGCATTATTCTAACTTGCTGCATGCAGGCTTTGAATTAAAGTCAATGTCCTGTCTCTATAGCAGTTCACATTCATAACACCTGCGTTATGCAATGGACCACTATGAATTTAGCATAAAGCTTTACTGTTGTAAGCCCTTCCCTTTTTAAGGAAAACTATTTTGCCATGATGCAGATTATGGCATAATTCAGATTATGGCAAAATGCAGTGGTGGCTGGATAGTGTAATGGTTAAGGGCTCTGCCTCTGACACAGGTGCCCTGGGTTCGAATCTTGGCTCTGCCTGTTCAGTAAGCCAGCACCTATTTAGTAGGAGACCTTGGGCAAGTCTCCCTAACACTGCTACTGCCTATAGAGAGCATCCTAGAGGCTGCAGCTCTGGCGTTTTGAGTCCGCCAAGAGAAAAGCGTGATATAAATGTTCTGTGTTTGTTTGTTTGTTTGTTTAATTTATAAACACTGTACAAAGTTTGACGACATTAGTTACACTGGAAAAAGTCAAGCCTCACAAACACCTAGCCTTCCTCTTAATTCTGTGTTCTTAATGTGATGTTCAGAGTTATTTTATACAGCATATTACCTTGATTTGGTTGTATAAAGGCATAGTTGTTGTTTTTTTCTTTCCTTTTTATGTAATGCACATCAAACTATACTTTTTTGCTTACTACTAATAACTTGTGATATGTGAAAATATTAATTTTGCACAGATACTAGCTGCACCGATTACTGAGGGGATCTGTACTCTCTCACCATATATACTTGGCAGCTCTCTGGTCACCTATACAGGGGGGGGGGGGGGCCTCTCTGGCTACCCATCAGTGACTGCAAAAACAAAATAAACTAAAAAAAAAATAAAAAAATATGTGTGCCATTAATCCTAACAAAATGAATACTTAAACTGAAAGTGGCATTTTCCATTAAAGAACATTAGAGGTGACACGTGACATAATGAGATAGACGTGTATGTACTGTGCCAAGCACAAAAATAACTATGCTGCGTTCCTGTTTTTCTTTCTTTGCCTGAAAGAGTTAAACATTAGGTATGCAAGTGACAGTTTCTGTCCGGGTCGGAACTGAGTCGGACTAAAGCATGGCACTCAGAGATGAGGAATTACAGGCATAAAACTTTTTCCTGGCAATAACAACAACAACAACAAATAAAGGGCTTCTGAGAGCAGGAAAGGGATAAAAAGGGTCAATAGTTAATAGAATTGTGCTCAACGCCAGATACATGTGTATCAGCCCATCTACTCATGTATCTGGCATTGAGCACAATTCTTGTATGAATTTCAGATTGCGGTGGTACCTGCCTTTGGCTCATATGATGTTTGTATACGGTGTGCCTCTGAGGAAGCGGCTTTCGGCCGTGAAACACGTGTTAGGCAATCTCTTATGTGAATTGGAACTCTGAATTTGTACCCATACGTCTTGTCCGCAATTTGAAGAAACTGTCAAAGAAGAATAAATAAGAGAATATTGGTTCAAAAAAAATCCATTGTTTGTTTGCTTGGAACTGTTTTGCTGAAATATTTCGGGGTGGAACAATACCATTTTTTATTGTGTCTATAGTGTCAGTCTGTAAAAAGCATTAAAAAAAACTCCTCACACCTTCCTCTGTGTCATTATAAAAGCTTTAAATGATATCCTAGTCCAAAAGACAATTTAAAAAGAGGGGGGGGGGACAAGTATGTGTAGTGGGCTTTTACCCATGCCCACCACTACACCCCTATTCCCCTCCGGCGCCCTCCGTTATTCTGCACCAACCCTCCGAAACTACTTTCTGGTCGGGAGGGTCAGGAAGACGGCGCTGACCAGCGAAGTGCGCCTGCGCAGTCTTCCCTGACCCTCCCGACCAGGCAGTAGCTTCAGGAGGTCGGTACAGAGTAACGGAGGGTGCTCGAGAACGGGGGGAGCGGTGGGCATGAGGAGAGCCCATTACACATGCCTGCTCACCCCGTTTTTAAAATTTCTTTTGGACTCTGGTATACTTTAAATAAAGAGGATGCGAGTTATGGTTTCTATTTATAAACACACTGTGGAAGTGGGAAGGGTTAAAGAGTACTTGAGATCAAAATGACAGGCTCTGTCTGAATGAGGATGGTGAGCGGTTTGGAAACCTCCGCCTGCGTGGCCATGCCCTGCCAATCAGACCACGTCTGCCCAGCTGGGGGCATGGTCAGATACTCGGCGGCTAGGTAAAAATAAATAAAAAAAAAATAAAAAAAAAGAAGAAAAAATTGCCAGGGCCAGTCTCTGAGGGGAGCAGAGCGATTACCTTCTTGGAGGGAAGATGTCAAGAGAGGTATTTACCCCACCCCCTATCATTAAGACAGAGCCTGTCATGACAGGCTTTGCCATTTTGACCTCAAGTACTCTTTAAAGGGAACCGGAGATGAGAGGGATATGTAGGCTGAAATGTTAATTTCATTTTCAATGATGCACAATGCCTGGCTGTCCTGCTGAACATCTGCCTCTTGTAGTTTAAAGAGAAACCGTAACCAATCAGAAGATACCCCCCTTCCCATGAGAAATCTTTTCCTTTTCACAAACTGATCATCAAGTGGTTCTGTCATCACACTGAGGGAGCGTTGTTGCATTGTGGGAAATAACAGCTGTTAACAGCTGTTTCCAACTGCCAAAAAAAGCAAGCAGCATCTCCTTCCACTGATATCACCTGCCAGCAGTAAAAATGTCAGGGAGAGGAAATATTTTACAATGGGTCTAAATCATTTATACATAATTATTGTAAAAATGAAGCACTTTTTTTATTACATTATTTTCACTGGAGTGCCTCTTTAACCACTTTGTCCTCCTTGACGTAGTTCTAAGTCAAGGAGGACATGTGCGCTCCCGCAGCCGATCGCACGTGTGTACGTGCACTCCCGGCCGCGGATCGTTAGCCCAGGAATCAATGGCCATGGTGCTCGATCACTGATTCCTCACCCCCGCAGAAAAAGCGACAGCTTCTCTTGGAAGCTATGGCCCTCTAAGCATACATGTTACGCTTAGAATGACGTCATGTAAACAAACTCAAAAAGTAAAACTACATCTAAAAGTAAAATAAATTAAAATACACATATATTTCCCCAAATCAAATACTATTTACATCCCACCCTCCCAAAGATACGCACATAAAGGGCTTGATTCACAAAGCGGTGCTAACAGTTAGCACGCTGGTGAAAAGCCCTTTATCACGCCTAAACTCAGTTTAGGCGTGATAAGTTTAGGTGTGATAAGTTTAGGCGTGATAACCATAGCACCAACTGGGTTAGCACCGCAGTGCACAGCTGATCAAAAGTTTTGCGCTAGCAAAGTCTGGTGCCCTTCGCATGGCGCTGCTTTGCGTGCGGGACTTTGCACGCGATCTAAACTTATCTAAACTTATCACGCCTAAACTTATCACACCTAAACTGGCTTTTCACCACTGTGGTGCTATGGTTATCACGCCTAAAGTTTCTAACTGGGTTAGCACTGCTTTGTGAATCGAGCCCAAAATGTTTAATAATAAAAAAAAACATTACAATAAATAAAAAAAAACAAAAAATATTTACCTAAGGGTCTAAACTTTTTAAATATCTATGTAAAGATGAAATATTTCTATTTTTTTTTTTTTTTTTAAAAGCTTGTAAATAGTGATGGATGCAAAATGGAAAACATGCTCTTTTAATTCCAAATAAAATATTGTCGCCATACATTGTGATAGGGACATAATTTAAACGGTGAAATAACCGGGACAAATGGGCAAATACAATGCGTGTGTTTTAATTATGGAGGCATGTATTATTTTAAAACTATAATGGCAGAAAACTGAGAAAACGAATTTTTCAGTTTTTTTTCTTATTTTTACTGTTAAAGCAGTAGGATCAGCCAAACTATGCCAGGGAAAAAACACATGTATAAGTAGATAAATACTTGATCTACTTACACAACACATGTATTATACTGTCCACGGTTTGATTTCAGTAAATGTTATATAGTAAATGACGAGAATTCTGTTAGTGGTGGGGGCCATGTCTTTTGCCCACAGTTAAGGCTAACTCGTGATGTCATTTCTGCCCTTTACTTTTTTTCTTGCCTCCTCCAATCGGTGAGTCACCTCAGCCTTGCTTGTAAACACAAGTGAGTAGGGGATTAGGTTTCAGATAAGCAGCTGGCAGGGAAATAAAAGGAAAGAGGAGGAATACATTATAGATAAAAAGAACCCCCAGCATGCAATTCTTTGGCACCGACTACTAAAGGGCCAGTGCTCCTTAAGTATGTGATAACTCCAAACCATAACAGCAGAAAAAGTTCTGAAAGTTTTGAATGCAGGATTAGCATCTTTATCACTTAATACACTCAGACCAGTTGCTGTTGAAATTTGATTTTTATGGTGACGATACCGCTTTAAAATGCATTTACAGTAAGGTAGCTCTTAGCAAAATGTACCACCCAAAGAAAGCCTAATTGGTGGTGGAAAAAACAAGATATAGATCAGTTCATTGTGATAAGTAGTGATAAAGTTATAGGCTAATGAATGGGAGGTGAAGATTGCTCGGATGCATAAAGTGAAAACGACCGGGGCTTAAGTGGTTAAAGAGAATTTGTACTGTCCGATTTGTACAAAAAAAAAAAAACATACCAATTGAGTCACTGTGATCTCCTGGATCCCTCTTTGCCATTTCCGCCCCTCCCCGCCGCGATCCTGGCTTCTAATTGCCAGATTTAGGCAGTGTTCACAGACAAAAAACATGGCCGCTAACCAGGAAGTGAGGTTTGTGTGTGAGATACATATACATATATATATATATATATATATATATATATATATATTTATTATGTTACAGTATACTACACTTTTTATTACATAGTGAATTATCTGCACTCCATTCTGGGATTCTCTCAGTTTCTCAGCATGTGACAGGCAGCTCCCTCAGCCTCACAAATTGCATCACAGTCAAGCTGAATTTGAGAGCAGAGACACTGTCTATGAGGAATAAACACAGCACATAGAGCGTTGAGGGGGCGTACATAACTTTGTAACTATTCATTACAACAGAGGCAGCTCATTACTCCCTGGGTCGACACAGTTTGACAAAGAAAAGAAGATTAGATATATTACAGAGACAGTGTAACTAGAAAAGGCTGCAGTAATCCAGACCACATTAGAACAGGTATAGGAACTTATAGGATAGAAGAAATAAGGCTGAAAATGTTGTTACAGAGTCCCTTTAAAGGTGGCCATACACTCGTTAGATTAGCAGCAGATAGATCATCAGATAGATTTCTGATCTATCTGATGTGTTTAGAACCATTTTTACTAGGAACAGATTTCCAATAGATTTCAGTATGAAATCTGTTGAAAATTGATCTGATGGCATTTTTTTGCCATCAGATTTCCATTAGGTCCAATGCAAACTGATAAGCCATCTCAACAGGTCGACCTAGATTTTCCAGCATGTCAGATCGATTGAAATCGTTCGAAATCGGCCGCAAATCAATCGATCAGCCAATCGATTTGCGATTGATCGGCCACTAATCGGCTGAGTGTATGGGCCCCTTAAGCCTACTTGTCACATATCTGATAAGATTAGCTGCATGCTTTTTTCACGAGTGTGATTCAGTCCCTTTCTAACAAGAAAGATCAGCAGGACTGTCAGGCAACTGATATTATTTAAAAGAAAATAAATATGGCAGCTTTCATAGGTCTCGCACCTCTGGTTCATTTTAAATGCTTTAATACACAATGAGCATGAAAGAGATTTAGATGTAGGACTGGCTACATAGTTAATCCCTCTCAGCCCACGAAGGATGTGGATTTGGTCAGGTGAGAAGCATGGACTTTGAACATATAAAATGAAATAAAAAGTAAGTTAAATAAATGAATATAGTGAAACTAATGTAAAAAAAATGGATACAGTGGAAATCTAAAGAATCAGGGAGAATACTGGTTTTATTATAAGAGCTTCTATTTCTATTTTAATAGTTTGTATGTTACTATGCAATTCCTGCATTGTTATGAAGGCTGCCCTGCGTCATTCACAAGATCAAACCTAGCAGGAAAGGGTATAGCAAAATGAATCCAATGTACAAGCTGTGATTGCTCATGAAGCACATAGGATTAAGTAAATGTTTACATAGTTGAGGGGGAGAGAAAACTGCCACCCATGTGTGGGATCTTCATAAACTGGTTGGCTTTCTATTTTTGTAAATACACAAAGTTACTGTCTATAGACACTGCACTGATGGAATTAGATTAGCCAGATGTGACAGCTTCAGATACAGCTGCAGGCTTTCAGCTGTTCAACCAAAGCAGGAGCACCAGGCAGGGGAGGTGCAAATGAAGACACAATTCATCATTATTTCCTGGGAAAAACAGCAACAGAACACTGGATAGTTACCACACAGGAAGGTTACAACCTATCCCAGGGCGCTATTCCTATCTGTCTCCTCAATGATAGATCTACCTTCTGAAGTCAAGAAATTTGTCTAACAGTGGCACGTACAAAAAAAAAAAAAATTCTTACAAGTGTAATTCAGGAATGGATAACTAACCGGAACCAGCAGGACTTGCTGTTCACCGCTATTGAAGGAGCACTTGCTGAAAATTATAACTTCACTGTGGCAAGCAGCCCCAGTTTTAGAAAACAGTGTAAGCTGTCGTGCATAAATTGACAATTTAGAATACTACCACTATAAGAACATATTGATATGCAGATTAAGGCTAAGTTCTCAGTGGGGACTGTGGTGTAACGTAATGGAAGCATCTTAACGCAATAGTAGTCTATGCAGCATTCAGAGTGCATCCAATGTGATGCAATCCAAAGGACTACAGTATCCCAACGCAACGCATGCAGTGCATTACCACATAACACACACGCCTTAACATTGGTAGTAAAGCATATTTATCATTGCTTCACTGAATGAGACAACAATCGCATAACGTGCAATGTGACTTTTCCAGTCCATTATGATTTTCCCAGCAGCTCCCACTGTGAATTTAGCCGAAGTCTAAAAGCTGCTCTGAGGACCCATTCACACTAGGGCGATTTGCGGCTGTTTACCGCAAATCGCCGAAGCACTAGTGCAATTGTAACTATATGGTAGTCATCTCACTGTCTCGATTGTTGGCGATCGCAGGCGTTTTGCAATTAGCGGCAAGCGCGTTGCATGTAGCATTTTTTTGGCGATTTGGGAGGGATCATATAGAAGCACTAATTGCGATCGCTCCAAGAACGCGTATTTGTCCAGTGATCACACGCTCAAAACGGTAGTGCTAAGCGCTACTGTTTTGCACTTCTTAATAAATGGGACCTCACAGAGCAGAAAACCACCATGAAAGGGTGTGTTTACACTATGCATGTTGCATTATACAGTTAAATATAATCGTATGGCAACGCTGCAATGGTGCCAAAATGGATCCATTCCATTGGTGCATTGGTATTCAATATCTGTTGACCTTTAGGCTGGTTTCACACCAGGACGTTGCGTTTTAGGGGATGTTGTGGTCGCATAACGTGCCCCTAACGCAACGCCTGGTGCTCCCTGCTTTGGACGTCAGAGTGAGCCGCGTTGTGCAGCTCACTCTGGCGTCCGTGATGCCGTGATGCGTACTCTTGTGCGCATGCGGCATCACGTGGTCCCGCCGGCCAATCGCTGCACAGAGCGGCCGCTCTAGGAAGTAAACACTGCACGTCACTGAGTGCAGTGAATATTAATTAGCCATGTGCCTGGCCGCTCTCCGCTCCTCCCCAACGTTACTGAGCATGTGCAAGCAATCTAACGCGGCTCTGCCGCTTAGAAAGTACTGCATGCAGTACGTTGTCTGGTGGCACAGCGTTACTATGTAACGCAACGTGGGCACTGTGAACAGCCCATTGATTTTTCATTGCTGTGCGGTGGGGTGCGTTACAGGCTGCTCTAACGTGCGCCTGTAACGTCCCACTGTGAAACCAGCCTTATACTACATGGAGGTGGTAAAATTGGCCAATCATAATTAAAAGTGTGTACCAGGCTTAAAGTGTACCTGAGATCAGGACACTAGGCATATTTATATTTACCTGGGCTTCCTCTAGCCCCATGACGTATGATTGCTCCTTCACCGTCCTCGCAAGACGCTCGGATGTCCTGGACTCGGCTCCAAAAGGCCTTTCAACTACAAGTCCAACCTCTCAGTTTAGGATTCCACGACTCTGACTCCTCTAATTTGCATATTACAATCGTGTTGATTGAAAGTATGTAACATACAGTGATGTGAAAAACTATTTGCCCCCTTCCTGATTTCTTATTCTTTTGCATGTTTGTCACACTTAAATGTTTCTGCTCATCAAAAACCGTTAACTATTAGTCAAAGATAACATAATTGAACACAAAATGCAGTTTTAAATGATGGTTTTTATTAAGTGAGCAAAAAAACTCAAAACCTACATGGCCCTCTGTGAAAAAGAAATTGCCCCCTGAACCTAATAACTGGTTGGGCCACCCTTAGCAGCAATAACTGCAATCAAGCATTTGCGATAACTTGCAACGAGTCTTTTACAGCGCTCTGGAGAAATTTTGGCCCACTCATCTTTGCAGAATTGTTGTAATTCAGCTTTATTTAAGGGTTTTCTAGCATGAACCGCCTTTTTAAAGGTCATGCCACAACATCTCAATAGGATTCAGGTCAGGACTTTGACTAGGCCACTCCAAAAAGTCTTCATTTTGTTTTTCTTCAGCTATTCAGAGGTGGATTTGCTGGTGTGTTTTGGGTCATTGTCCTGCTGCAGCACCCAAGATCGCTTCAGCTTGAGTTGACGAACAGATGGCCGGACATTCTCCTTCAGGATTTTTTGGTAGACAGTAGAAATCATGGTTCCATCTATCACAGCAAGCCTTCCAGGTCCTGAAGCAGCAAAACAACCCCAGACCATCACACTACCACCACCATATTTTACTGTTGGTATGATGTTCTTTTGCTGAAATGCTGTGTTACTTCTACGCCAGATGTAACAGGACACACACCTTCCAAAAAGTTCAACTTTTGTCTCGTCAGTCAACAAGGTATTTTCCCAAAAGTCTTGGCAATCATTGAGATGTTTTTTAGCAAAATTGAGACGTGCCTTAATGTTCTTTTTGCTTAAAAGTGGTTTGCGCCTTGGATATCTGCCATGCAGGCCGTTTTTGCCCAGTCTCTTTCTTATGGTGGAGTCGTGAACACTGACCTTAATTGAGGCAAGTGAGGCCTGAAGTTCTTTAGATGTTGTCCTGGGGTCTTTTGTGGCCTCTAGGATGAGTTTGCTCTGCGCTCTTGGGCTACTTTTGGTCGGCCGGCTACTCCTGGGAAGGTTCATCACTGTTCCATGTTTTTGCCATTTGTGGATAATGGCTCTCACTGTGGTTAGCTGGAGTCCCAAAGCATTAGAAATGGCGTTATAACCTTTACCAGACTGATAGATCTCAATTACTTTTGTTCTCATTTGTTCCTGAATTTCTTTGGAACTTGGCATGATGTCTAGCTTTTGGGGTGCTTTTGGTCTACTTCTCTGTCAGATAGCTACTATTTAAAGAGAATCTGTATTGTTAAAATCACACAAAAGTAAACATACCAGTGCGTTAGGGGACATCTCCTATTCCCCTCTGTCACAATTTCGCCGCTCCTCGCCGCATTAAAAGTGGTTAAAAACAGTTTTAAAAAGTTTGTTTATAAACAAACAAAATGGCCACCAAAACAGGAAGTAGGTTGATGTACAGTATGTCCACACATAGAAAATACATCCATACACAAGCAGGCTGTATACAGCCTTCCTTTTGAATCTCAAGAGATCATTTGTGTGTTTCTTTCCCCCTGTTCTCATGCACTGAGGTTTCAGGCTGCTTGTTTATTCCTGCAAACAGCTTTGCCCTTGTCTGTAATTGTTCACTATGTGAAAGCCCAGCCAGCTCAGAGGACGATTTATCCAGCTTGCAAAAGATAAGAGAGAAAAGAGAAGCTGCTCTAATCTAAATAACACACAGGCAGTGTGCATAGAGGGGCCTGGAAGGGGGAGTTCATAGCAGAACCACAACACTAAAGAACTTGGCAGCCTTCCAGACACAGGCTGACAAGTCTGACAAGAGAGAGATAAGTTGATTTATTACAGAGACCGTGATAGTATAAAGTGCTGCGGTAAGCTAGAACACATTAGAATAGCTTTTGGAACTTGTAGGATGATAAAAAACAGGATGCAATTTTTGTTACGGAGTCTCTTTAAGTGATTTCTTGATTGAAACAGGTGTGGCAGTAATCAGGCCTGGGGGTGACTACAGAAATTGAACTCAGGTGTGATACACCACAGTTAAGTTATATTTTTTAACAATCACTTTTTCACACAGGGCCATGTAGATTTGGAGTTTTTTTCTCACTAAATAATAAAAACCATCATTTAAAACTGCATTTTGTGTTCAATTATGTTATCTTTGACTAACAGTTAACGGTTTTTGATGAGCAGAAACATTTAAGTGTGACAAACATGCAAAAGAATAAGAAATCAGGAAGGGGGCAAATAGTTTTTCACACCACTGTAAAAGGCATCTCCTCACTGCCAATGTTTAGGAATTTCAAAGCAACGAGGACAACAGAAGTGAAAGGGATATGGAGGCTGCCAGTGGTGTAGCAATAGGCCCTGCAGCCCCTGCGCCGCTCGGGCCGTTTTGTGGGGGCTGGAGGGGTCGCAGCATGAGGGGAAAGCCTTGGCCACAGTCGGCGGGGAGAGGGGAAGTTCCCCCCCCTCTCCCTCACCTCGGGGCTCTCCCCTCTGCGCTCCACCCCTCCAGCTAGTTAGTGTGTGGGCAGCGGGCAGATACATACCTTCTTCCGTGCATTCCATCGCAGACTTCTCACTCTAGCGGCTGACGTCACTTCCGGAAGTGACGTCAGCCGCTAGAGCGAGAAGTCTGCGATGGAACGCACGGAAGAATGTATGTATCTGCACGCCGCTGCCCGCTGCCCACACACTGTAACTAGCTGGAGGGGAGCGCAGAAGGGAGAGCCCCGAGGTGAGGGAGAGAGGGGGGGGGGAACTTCCCCCCTCCCCGCCGAATGTGGCCAAGGCTTTCCCCTCATGCTGCCACCTTTCCAGCCCTCACAAAACGGCCACGAGCGGGCCCCAGGGGGGTTGGGGGGGCCCGCTCTGAAATTCTGCAGGGGGGCCCGGTGGGGCCTAGTTACACCCCTGGAGGCTGCCATATTATTTTCCATTTAAGCCATGCCAGTTGCCTGGCTATCCTGCTGATCTTCTGCCTCTAATACTTTTAGCCATAGGCACTGAACAAGCATATGAAGATCAGGTGTTTCTGACATTATTGTTAGATCTGACAAGATTAGCTGCATGCTTGCTTCTGGTGTCATTCAGACACTTCTGCAACCAAATAGGCCAGCAAAACTGCCAGGCAACTGGCATTGTTTAAAATTGCTCTGACACCGACTCCACAGCCATGTAGTTCACAGTGATCAGTTGCCCATACAATTCTATGGGCATGTTCATAGTAGTGTGTTGTAAAGGAATGCTTTATTCTAGCTCTCTGCATGCAGGCAGTCCAGTCTTCGGGCCAGTGCACACCTAAAACCTCTAGCAGATCCGCAAAACACTAGAGGTTTTTGAAGCAGATTATGGCCCAGTGCACACCAAAAACCTCTAGCAGATCTGCAAAACGCTAGAAGTTTTTGAACCAGATTTCCGGGCTGGGGCACACAGAGCGGCTTTTTGAGCGTGTTTGCACCCGCTTGCGGCTGCGGATATGCTAGGGTAATGTATTTCAATGGGGTGGGTCACACCAGAGCGGGAGGCATTTTGCTTAAACGCATACTCCCGGGGTGAGGCATTTTTTGGATTGCGGAGGCGTTTCTGCATCCAATGTAAAGTATAGGAAATACGCACACCGCTCTGAAACACGCCAGTTCAGAGCGGTTTTGCAGTCGTTTTTGTTACAGAAGCTGTTCAGTAACAGCTTTACTGTAACAATATCTGAATTCTGCTACACAAAAACCGCTACCCAAAACCGCAAAATGCTAGCTGAAACGATTCAGAAAAATAAGAAAAAGCGTTTCAAAATCTGCTAGCATTTTGCGGATCTGCTAGCGGGTTTTGAGGTGCCCCAGGCCTCAGAGAGATTCTAGACATGTGGTTAGAGAAGTTTTCTAAATATGTCTAGCGTTTTTTGGAGCGTTTTTGTGTAGCAGATTTCATATATTGTTACAGTAAAGCGGTTACTGAACAGCTTCTGTAACAAAAATACCTGGACAACCGCTCTGATCTTGCGTTTTTCAGAGCAGTTTTCCACTTTCCCATACTTTAACATTGAGGCAGAAACGCCTCAGAAATCTAAAAAATGCTGCAGCCCCCAAGTTTGCATTTGTGGAAAAAACGAACCTCTCTGGTGCATCATCCCATTCACTTTCATTAGCCAAGCGGTTTTCCCCCTGCAAACGTTTTAAAAAATGCTCCAGAACCGCTCTGGTGTGCACCAGCCCTTTCAGAGCAATTCTAGGCATGTTTAGGGATATTTTCTAAACATGCCTAGCATTTTTTGGAGCGTTTTTGTGTAGCAGATTTCATATATTGTTACAGTAAAGCTGTTACTGAACAGCTTCTGTAACAAAAACGCCTGGAAAACCGCTCTGATCTTGCGTTTTTCAGAGACGTTCTCCACTTTCCTATACTTTAACATTAAAGAGAGTCTGAAGCGAGAATAAATCTCGCTTCAGACCTCATAAATAGCAGGGGCATGTGTGCCTCTGCTAAAACGCCGCTATAGCGCGGCTTAACGGGGGTCCCTTCACCCCCAAATCCCCCTCGATACACCGGGGGAGCGCTTCCTGGTTGGGGCAGGGCTAACCGCCACAGCCCTGCCCCACGCGCGTCTGTCAGCGCGTATCTCCGCCTCTCCCCCGCCCCTCTCAGTCTTCCTTCACTGAGAGGGGCGGGGGAGAGGCGGCGATGCGCCGCTGACAGACGCGACTGGAGGCAGGGCTGCAGCCGTTAGCCCTGCCTCCAGGAAGAGACAGCCAGCGACTTTTTCTACGACACACTTTTGCGGGGGGTGGGTTGGGGGTGAAGGGACCCCCGTTTAGCCGCGGGATAGCGGCGTTTTAGCAGGGGCACATGTGCCCCTGCTATTTATGAGCTCTGAAGCGAGATTTATTCTCGCTTCAGAGTCTCTTTAAGGGCAGAAACGCCTCAGAAATCTGAAAAATGCTGCAGCCCCCCGAGTTTGCAGTTGTGGAAGAAACGAATCGCTCTGGTGTGCACCAGCCCTATATTGTAGTTCACACACATTTTAAGATGTGCATTATGCAACTGACCACTGTGAGGCCTCATTTACACCTAAAATAAAAATCAAAAACGCAAACGTTTTGCGTTTTTGTGTACTTTATTCTCCCCCTTCCGGCGCTCCACTGCTCGCTGCATTTCTGGTAAAAGCGTTTTTCTAAGCACTTTTCCAGAGCGGTTTTGTAATTCACGCCCTAATGCAAGTCAGGAAGTGAACTCTTTGACCCGGAAAAGAATAAATACAATAAATGTATTTTTTATCTCAATATTAATTTATCGCTCTTCCTATGCCTTCCAGTATAGTAAAAACGCCCTGAAAATGGTACAGGCACCGCTTTAATGAACGCACAGTGCCGAACCGTGCTGATATGAACCTTCTCATAGAGATTCATTGCACCAGCGTTTTGTGGGCGATTTAAAAAATCGCCAGTGCTTGACAAAAGGCTGAAAACGCCCCTTGTGTGAACGAGCACTAAATCCAGCCTAAACGCGCTCATACTTTTATAGATTACCACTCAAAGTGGCAAAAAGATTGCTCCCTTTTATCTAAATCGGACCAGAGAGGGGTCTATTCATGCCACACACTGCACAAATATATTTTCAATCTTATCCTACTAAAGAGATACATTTCAATGTTTTAGTGGCTTTGATTTATACAACATCAGCATATTCTGTGGTGCTCTACAAATAAATATTGTACAAGTAGGATATTTATATACATATGATTCACAAACATAGATTGCTCACACATACATGGACATCTCAGAAAGAAAAGAAAACTGACCCATATATATGGGCACTTACAAGGCTACCACAATTCAATCACTGTAAGCAGTTACTTGCCATTTTAGATTTGCACTTTCTAATAAAGTTCTCGCAGTTAAAAATCCTACAGATAAAAAAAAGCCGTGGGTGTTCTAAAACTGTTCTAAAGGAAAGAAAAAAAAAGTTCCCAAAAAGTGTCTTATCCAGGGTTAGGCTAATACGGAACGCAAATACTAAACTAAAGTCAGTCCAAAAATACACTGCACTGCATTCAGGCATTCCTAAGATGTGTTTCAGTACAGTATATACAGTGATCCATAAAGAGCAGCACAGCAGAAGCATGTTCCTTGGCAGTGCACTGGACTGGATGTTTATTGCAGTATCATATAGCACAGTGCATGGGGTCAAGCAGGACAAGAAGCTCTACCCTTCCAACTTCTCCTCTTTACAAGGGAGTTCCCTGTTCCCACCCCACTTCTAGTAATTTCCAATATTATACTGTGGGAAAGAATTTCTCCCCACGGCGCAGTAGTCACATAAAGCTGCTTACCCCTCACTCTGGGCTGATGATAACAGGAGGCTGCAGCTCTAGAAGATGCTGTGCTCGCCTCTCATAGATCCCGGGATGGCTCTGTCACAGCAAATCACAAGTGCTCACAACCTGGAAGGCTGTTGTAAAGCTATGGCAGGCAGCTTACAAGGGGACGTAATCAGGGGGTCCCTCCCACCCAGACAGCACAGCCTATGTTTTGACGTGTTATCCGGTTTTTTAGTAATTCGGCATCCCCAACGTCTCCACAGACGTGCACTCTCTTTGCGTGTACAAAGATTGATTGATGATGTTTACCCATTTCATACAGTAAATCCTTTATATTAAACTTCAAGGGGCCTGGCAAAGTAGCTTACGACCGGATATCAGAAGTTTACTTTATCAAGATTGGTTATATATTGTATATTCATACAGGTCTAGGGACAGAGATTACTATAGCCAGAGGTACTATATCAGAGTTTACTATAATTAGATTCTACTATAGTATGGGCATTTTCTGCAGAGCTTTACACATTACGCTGAGAAAGTTACTAAAGGTGGCCATACACTTATGGTGCCCATACATGGTATAACTTTTTCATTTTTTTCCCGATTAGATCATTTTGTTCGATTATTCAGTTAGATCGAATATAAAGATTTTTCCAGCATGTCCAATCGGACTTTTATTGAAAAAAATGGATAATAGTTTGTCTTTCTTAATCGAAAAAAAAAAGATTGTTTTCCACTTTCACTCAATTCGATTGTTTTGGTCAAATGAATGGGAAAATCGAACGTTTTTATTGTACCATGTATAGGCACTATTAGGTTGACCATATACTAAGGCCCGGTTCACACTTGCGTTGGAGTGGCAAACGGATGCGT